>NC_081405.1:317353040-317645540 GCF_030272615.1 Cryptomeria japonica | reverse complement strand
GGACTGAAGTAGAACCTATGATGGATACCCCGATCAAACTAAGTAGTTTAAAGAGGCAGATGGCCTTTGATGGAGCCATTTCTAGGGATCATCTCAAGCGCATTGTAGTACCCCTACTCATTTAAACTGATATTTTGTTCTTTTTATTCTTAGTGGATACATTATCATTTGTTATTCAGAATTATATAACATTGTTCTATGTTTTATCTAATTATGAGATATATGATTTATTTGCAGTAGTTATGTACTTATGTTTTATGGCATTATATGGTTCATTGCTACGTACTGACGCTTTACTTCATCTATGCACTGTGTATTGTGTATCTGTGAGTGTATGGGATGCAAGGGGACAATTTTCCTTCACTCATTTCGGTGAGACAGGGAACGTCGCGATTCTCCTTCATCGGTGTGTATGTTGAAATTTCTATATATATATATATGCATGTGTGGTCGGTGATGCAGGATGTTGTAGGTACAAGTACTGGGTAGGTACGGGGTATCGTCTCCACCTGGCTACACAGGTCTGAGCGTGCCTTATATTTTCTGATGGAAGTGAAGGAGATAGTAGTTGACCCTATTTTTAGTCAATTACACTCGAGTGAGTACCTTCAGTTAGTCATTTTGTCAATTGGTTTGGTCTTCATATTTTAATGTTTGATCTTTATAAAAGTCGCATGATGCTTGCTCAGTTTGTGTGTCTAGTGTTCCCAATTTTTGTATGTCATTGGTAATCGTTACGTTTATTATGTCTATAAGAGTACAGAGTAGTTTTGGTAATTGGAGGAAAAAGAATCAAGTGATCTAGTGACTTAATATTGTTTATAAAGGACGAGTTAATATCTTGGTATGAGTTGATATGAATTTTATCAACTTGTTAGCTCGATATTTGCAATTCGATCGTTTGAATATATGTAAGGACATAATATACTCGGAGGGCAATAGTCACTTATAAGTAGTTATTGGAGTTAAGATAAGGTGATCATATTATCAGTAGTTGATATTGCCCATCGGATTATTGTGTTTTTGGATTATGCATGTATAAAGTTAGAATTATAAAGAGATATTATATTTAATAAGCATTTCGAACAAGTTATATATATATATATAATTCGATTGTTCGAATATAAATCTATATAAAAAAAAAAGGTCATTAGTTATAAGCATTTGAAAACAAAGTATATATTTATATATTTAAACATAAAATTGATAGGAAGATTAATGTTTAAGTATTAAAATGAAAGTTATTAATTAATTATTAAAATATAATAATGAAATTATATTAAAACAAAGAAAACAGATTCAATTTTATAGGAGGTGGCGAGGGTTATAGTTTGTAGTAGGTAAACGGTGGTCGATGGTAATATCGACCACCCCCCTTAATATAGAGAGGGGTCAGTATTACCACTGACTACCCTCCTCCTTCATATACTATGTACTCAATCAACACTGCAGTCAGCGAGTAATGAGAGGTTTCCTCCATTAACACTGCAGTTGGCAATGACACCTCTCGCCCTCTCGTTGTTTCAAAGTGATAAACAACCACTTCTCCACGTCCAGTTTTTCCACGAGCTACAGTTCATTTGTATCTAACTGCAGATTGGTTGATTGAGGAGGGAAATAGACTGGCACGTAAGGTGAAGACTGAAACATAAACCTTAGTTGACTCAAAGACCTAGCAGATTAAACACACATTTTGCTGAATGCAAACACATAAGTGTTTGATGTAATATACCGATCTCTCCACCCAGCCGATAATTGCTATAATCCCGAACAAGGAGCACAAAGAGCTATAGTTAACTGGAGATGGACTCCTTACGTGGAGGAACAACAAGAGTTGGAGGTAAAAGACTTTTAGTTAATGACTATTACTAAGCCCCAGATTTAGGAGAAGTGATGGATGATTTTTAGTATAAATAGGGGTGGGAGTAGAGAGGAAAGGGAGACAAGTCATTTTTAGCATCCAACGAAGGACAGTGGATTGTAGAAACAAGAATAGAGTTAGAGTGTTGTTTTTTTTTAGTAGAGATGATATTGTTTTGATAGTATCAAGAGAGTTCTTTTTTTTTATAGACTTGGAAAGTATTGGTGAAAAGGATCGCAAGCAAGGTGCATTTATCAGCGAAAGGGCATTAAGGTCTTGCACATTGATCAACATTTCAATAGGCCAGGAATTTCTTAGTTTACGATCATCAATATTTACAATCTCTGTTATATGTCATGTTTATTGTCTTGCTTATGAAATAGTTATGGTTATGTTTTAGTTATCATTAGGGATTGTTAAATAAAATAATATAGTAGAAGTTGTGATTACGTTAGGACTATAGAAGTGGAATAGTGTTTAAGTTCAAATTGCACACTTGTTATTATATGGAAGAAATGTATGGTTGTGTTCATAACCTAGTTATTAAGATTTATTAGACGTAGCTCTAGGGAAGTCTGGGAAGTAATAGTTTACTTTGATATGTTATAGAGATGGTACGAGTTAAACAGACAACATGCAAATCCATGGTAGGTTATGCTCACTACTTGAAAGTCAAGAAAGATTCTTTGACACCTGTCAAGCCTACTGTGGATGACAACCCTGCTGAAGAGAACCCAGCTCCTGAAGAGAGAAAAGAGATAGAAAAAGGTCCTATTCAGAGTCCAACTAAAGAAGTTACTATTGAGAAAGGAAAAGAACCCAAGCTAGAGTGCTCACCAGAAAAGCTGATAGTTATAAGTTCAGACTCGTCGGAGGGGTATACCCCCTTAAGTGATAATGAGTCTGTGGGGTACTTTCCCCTGAGTGAAAGCAAGTCTGAAGGATATACTCCTTTAGTTCATGTAGAGTCTGACTAGTGCACTTCTCCATTTTTTCTCAAAGAATGATGTAACACTCTAGTGTAAATAAAAATAAAAATAAAGACATTATTCTTTGAAGAAATGTATTATGTCTTATTGTAAGACTTCCTTGATGAAATAAATATATCTATTTTTAATCTTAGTCTATGGTATAAGTGGAAATTATTGGGATTGCGTACCTATAGAAGTTAACAAGAGTAATTGAACTCTTAAACATGTTAATAAGTGTAAAATTTTGTGTTATACCAATCCAAATTGTTCTTTGTGTCTTGACAACGTATATTCGTATTGCAAATTAATTTTGTGATAGGTGTTGGTACGTAAGATTACCTTGTTTATATGGTGGTCACAACTAAGCACATTAAGTCATGTTGTCAGTATGTCCTGTGTACTTTGTTTTGGCCAGTTATTTAGATGTATAACCTTAAGGAAATGAGCCACTGTGAGTTGTTTGTAATTGTCAACCTTAGGTTAGTAATTATGTATCTCTCATCCGAGGTAGGTCAAAAATGGGTATGGCTGTCTGTGTCACCATAGAGTTCTATAGATAGAACTAACCTATAGTGTCCTAAGAGAGAGAGTGGTTTTCGAGCGGAGGCCATGCCCAAAGTGGTGACAGGATAACCCGTTGGAAGTTGGTTAAGAAAGTGAAAACCTAATAAGTGATTAGGGAAGGGTAGAATAAAAAATTAAATAAAATAATGTGCCTCGCACATAGGTGAGTTCTAGTACAAGGCTCATAATGTAGCGAGAAGGCCTGGAATGGCAAACTTACCACCTTGTCTTCGTGAGAGGATTGGTAAGGTCCGCATGAGTCTTAGTTGGAATCAGAGGTTCGGGAGAGGTTACCAGGATAACCCAGGATGGTGTAAGGAAGTAAAGTAGCGGAAACAACTTCCTACACTAACCTTGAGAGGAGGGTAATGCAAAACTTTTTCAGATTGTTACAACAGTTACAGAAAATAGAAATAGATATAATAGCAATCATACCACAACACAATGATTTACGTGGGGAAAACCCTTTCGGGAGAAAAAACCCCACCCTCCAAAAGCAGCTCAATATTTTATTCAGCAATCAAAACAGATTACAAAATACTTGCAGAGCAAGCTCTTCGCAGGAGTACCATTAATCAGAGATTCAGAGGCAACTCAATAGCCATAAGACTCTTACACACAACCTCTATCTCACACACCTCATAAATAGGAGATACAATACAAGAAACCATCAAACGGTATTACAAAACCATGGGCTAAAACCACCCAATAAGGTGTAGCCGACCTTATCTCCCTTCTATGACATGTTAAAGCACACATCAACACGTGTCACTCCCTTTTACAGCTCATTTATGTATCCGATACAAATTATTTTTCCTATTTCAGGAGTACAAACTTTCGGAGGCCATAACTTGAGAATCGGGTGTCCGATTGACGAACCGTTTGAAGCACCGGAAAGCTCGCGAAGTGCTCTATCACCTCGTAACCCGCTTCACCGGTTACGGCCACTTTTCAGGGCGTTTCAGAGCCTCTAAAGTCCCCAAAATTAAGTTTAAACATTTTATTGCACCCCTCCAAGACGAAAACATTAATATCTTCAAAACTAGCTGTGACCTTGCGACGCAACTTTACCGGAATGCTTATCTAGCCAACCAGAAGCTTCAGGGAGAGTTTCGCACT
Organism: Cryptomeria japonica; assembly: GCF_030272615.1. Classification (NCBI taxonomy): domain Eukaryota; kingdom Viridiplantae; phylum Streptophyta; class Pinopsida; order Cupressales; family Cupressaceae; genus Cryptomeria; species Cryptomeria japonica. The sequence continues at coordinate 317,641,025 of NC_081405.1, read as the reverse complement.
ATTTCGTGCTCAAATGAAAACTTACTATAAATAGTAACGTCACATAAATGCAAGGTTGAGACACCATTTTTCCCAACAAATCTCCCACTTGTCGAACACCTTGCATGAGCGGAAGGGAATGTCAACACAATGAATCAATTGCTAGGGGCCATAAGGCCCATAGACTCTGAACACCATCTGAACTTTTCTGTGCTCACAGCCTTAGTTAAAGCATCTGCAACATTCATCAAAGTTTCCACCTTAACCAGCTTCACCCTACCATCTTGGACCATATCTCTAACAAAATGATACTGAATATCAATATGTTTAGTCCGGGCATGAAATGTCGGGTTCTTAGCTAGGCTAATTGCACTCTGACTGTCACAGTAAACTGTCACTGTACCTTGTTTTATTCCAATATCTGAACACAGTCTCTTAAGCCAAATGGCCTCTTTACAAGCATGAGTAGCTGCCATATACTTTGCTTCAGTAGTGGATAAAGCAACCACAGCCTGTCGCTTACTCATCCAACTAATTGCACCACCAAACAAAGTAAACACATAAGCACTGGTGGATCTTCTGCTATCAATATCACCTGCCCAATCTGAATCCACATAACCATGGATATCAAGGGAAGTCATGTCTCCAACTGAATTACCATGATAACACAAAGAATACTCTGAAGTGCCCTTCAAATATCTGAAGACTCTTTTGACTACATCCCAATGAACTCTACCAGGATTAGACATATATCTAGAAAGTACTCCCACTGCTTGGGCAATATCTGGTCTAGTACAGACCATAGCATACATCAAGCTTCCAACCGCACTCTGGTAAGGCACTCTACTCATGTCTTCCATCTCCAATGGGGATGTAGGACAATCTGAAATAGATAGTTTCATTCCAACTGTAAAAGGAACACTCAATGGTCTACAATTCTGCATGTTGAACCTCTGTAACACTGAATTCACATACTTACTCTGGCCTAGCCATAGCTTTCTGTTCACCCTATCTCTTCTAATTTCCATCCCAAGAATGTGCTTTGCTGCACCAAGGTCTTTCATTTCAAATTTAGCAGCGAGCTGAGACTTCAGTTCTGAAATCATACCTTTCCCTTTACCAATGAATAACATATCATCAACATACAATGCAATGAATAAGAAATGATCACCATAAGATTTATAATAAACACAGTGATCTGATTTAGAACGTTCAAATCCCAAACTCAACACATATGTATCAAATTTCTGGTACCACATCCTAGGACTTTGTTTGAGGCCATACAAAGATTTGTTCAATTTACAGACCAAATTACTTTTGCCTTTCACCACATAGTGCTCCGGCTGTGTCATATAAATATCTTCCTCCAAATCACCATGAAGGAAAGCAGTTTTCACATCCATTTGCTCAACCTCTAAATCATAAGCAGTAGCAATAGAAAGCAAAAATCTAATAGACGTCATTTTTGCAACAGGAGAAAATATCTCACCGTAATCAACACCCTCAACCTGAGAGTAGCCTTTTGCAACTAACCTTGCTTTATACTTCTCAATGCTTCCATCTGAACCAATCTTTTTCTTGAACACCCATTTACAACCAACAGGTTTTCATCCTTCGGGCAATGGTACAAGATCCCATGTATCATTCTTTTTCAAAGCTGCCATTTCTTCTTCCATAGCAATCTTCCAGGATTCTGCATCATTCATACCTAATGCCTCTTCTACAGATTTCGGTTCATCCACACTAGTATTCAGAGCAAAAATACATCTCCAATCATCAGGTGAATACCTTTCAGGTGGTTGTCTATGTCTTGTAGACCTTCGAACAAGCTGAGTTGGAGGTTCTTCCTCCTCTTCTGAAGATTCAGAGCTAGATGAGCTCTCCTCAAATTCTTGCCTATCTAGGGGTCTCGATTCAACTCTTTCAGGTGTAGAAGGAAGTTGAATCACATCTTCTTTTTTAGTCTGTTCTGGCTGCAATGCAACAGAAGGAGACTTAATTTCTCTAAAAATAACACTTCTACTATGAATTACCTTTTGTGCAACAGGGTCCCAAAGCTTGTATCCTTTCACACCATAACTATACCCGATGAAGATACATTTCACAACCTTGTTCTCCAACTTTGTTCGCTTCTCCTTTGGCACATGTGCATATGCCTCACAACCAAAAACTCTAAGATGTCTCAATGAAGGCTTGTGACCTGACCATGCTTCCATAGGCATTTTATCAACAAGAGCTGATGTAGGAGACCTGTTAATCAGGTAGCAAGCAGTGGCAACAGCTTCAGCCCAAAACTTTTGTTCGAGACTAGCACCACTCAACATACTCCTAGCCTTCTCCATCAGTGTCCTGTTCATTCTTTCTGCAACTCCATTCTGCTGTGGAGAATACGGAGTTGTCTTCTGCCTGTTAATTCCACAGTCTTTACAGAATCTATCAAAATCATTAGAGCAAAACTCACCGCCATTATCAGTTCTCAAACATTTTATTTTCTTTCCAGTCTGCAACTCAACCATTGCTTTAAATTCTTTAAAACGACTAAAAACTTCAGATTTACTCTTTAGAAAATAAACCCATGTCCTTCTACTAAAATCATCAATAAATGAAATATAATATGTGGATTTTCCAATCGAAGAGACATCTACTGGACCAAACACATCAGAATGGATAAGATCCAAAATACCACAAGTTTTATGAGAACTCGAGTAAAACTGAACGCGGTTTTGTTTTCCATAAATGCAATGCTCACAGAAATCAAAGTCAAGATTACAGTCATTCAAACCTTCAACAAGGTTTTTATTTTTCAAGGTCCTTAGACCCTTTTCTCCAATGTGGCCAAGTCTCTGGTGCCATAACATAGTCTTCTCTGTAGGTAACTTTGCTTTAGACGAAAGAGCACCCTTAGGTACCCAAAAACCATTTCCATCTGCTGAAGGTGAAACCTTCAAATCTTCCAGTGAAGTATCCGCAGATTTACTTTTTACAAAAGTGCTATTACACTCAACAGTGTATGCTTCAAGCTTATACAAAGTGCCAAACCTGACACCTCTAGCAACTACCATAGCACCCTTAATCATCTTACATCCTACTTCATAAAAGACTACCTGCACACCTGCATCTATCAGTTTGCTCACAGATAACAAGTTTCGTTTTAATCCAGGGATATGCAACACACCATTAATCCTTTTTATTCTACCATCAGAAAACCTGATTCTAACTTTACCTCGACCAACAATGTCTAGATGTGAATCATCACCCAAGTACACCTTACCTCCATTAAATCCTTCATATTCAGAAAACCAATCTCTATTGAAAGTCATATGAAAAGATGCACCTGAGTCAATTAGCCAGGCATCATTACCTGCATGAGTCGCCAAAGCCGCAATAAAGGCATCGCCATCTTCCTTGTCAGACTCAGAATCAGAATCGAACTTTTTCTTTTTCTTCTTCTTTTCTTCTTTGCAGTCCTTACGGATGTGACCCGGTTTACCGCAATTCCAGCAAATGACTTTGGACTTTCCAGGAGATTTCGATCTCCCTTTGGATTTGGACTTGCCGCGCTTCTCATTCTTCTTGCCTTTCTCCTTAGGTCTTCCATGAACGGTTAGGGCTTCCTTTGAACTGATGGATACCTTCCTTCGCATCTCTTCACCGAGTAGGGCACCCACCACGTCTTCAGATTTCAAAACAACAGAAGTACTACCGATAGCCATAACAAGAGAATCCCATGAATCAGGAAAAGAACAAAGCAAGATCTGACATTTCTCCTCCTCATCCATCTTAACACCGACGGATACTAATTGAGCCACAATCATATTGAATGCTTCTAGGTGGTCTGCAATTCGTCCACCCTCTTCCATCTTCAAGGAATACAATTTCTTTCTTAAGAAAATTTGATTTAATAAAGATTTCACTTGATACATCTCACCAAGCTTAGTCCATAGCTTCTTTGCAGAGTTTTCTTCATGGACATTGATTAGAACAGAGTCTGCCAGGCACAGTCTGATTAGACCCTTGGCTTTTCAGTCCATAACATCATACTGAGCTGCTGCAGTAGGATCTGAGGGTCTTTGGACATTCGCATCAACAACATCCCAAAGATCTCGATCTATTAGCAGATCTTCCATCTTCAGCTTCCACATCTCAAAATTACTTCCATTAAATTTCTCCACCTCTATTCTCCCTGACGAACTCGCCATCTGAATATTCCTGCAACAAGCTCAAAAAGTGTCTTCTGCACAAGCTCCCACTCAAATCTGGATTAGTTCAAAAAACCCAACTGCCCACAATTGAAACCAAAAGGTGATCAAGCTCTGATACCACTTGTAAGGAAGTAAAGTAGCGGAAACAACTTCCTACACTAACCTTGAGAGGAGGGTAATGCAAAACTTTTTCAGATTGTTACAACAGTTACAGAAAATAGAAATAGATATAATAGCAATCATACCACAACACAATGATTTACGTGGGGAAAACCCTTTCGGGAGAAAAAACCCCACCCTCCAAAAGCAGCTCAATATTTTATTCAACAATCAAAACAGATTACAAAATACTTGCAGAGCAAGCTCTTCGCAGGAGTACCATTAATCAGAGATTCAGAGGCAACTCAATAGCCATAAGACTCTTACACACAACCTCTATCTCACACACCTCATAAATAGGAGATACAATACAAGAAACCGTCAAACGGTATTACAAAACCATGGGCTAAAACCACCCAATAAGGTGTAGCCGACCTTATCTCCCTTCTATGACATGTTAAAGCACACATCAACACGTGTCGCTCCCTTTTACAGCTCATTTATGTATCCGATACAAATTATTTTTCCTATTTCAGGAGTACAAACTTCCGGAGGCCATAACTTGAGAACCGGGTGTCCGATTGACGAACCGTTTGAAGCGCCGGAAAGCTCGCGAAGTGCTCTATCACCACGTAACCCGCTTCACCGGTTACAGCCACTTTTCAGGGCGTTTCGGAGCCTCTAAAGTCCCCAAAATTAAGTTTAAACATTTTATTGCACCCCTCCAAGACGAAAACATTAATATCTTCAAAACTAGCTGTGACCTTGCGACGCAACTTTACCGGAATGCTTATCTAGCCAACCAGAAGCTTCAGGGAGAGTTTCGCACTATTTCGTGCTCAAATGAAAACTTACTATAAATAGTAACCTCACATAAATGCAAGGTTGAGACACCATTTTTCCCAACAGATGGGGGCTGGGACCTATGGAGGCTGTACCATGGTATCCATCGTAAGACATGCGATGACACTTTCTCCTTAGAGTCACTAGTGTTTTGTGAGTTAGGTCACATGAATGTAAGTGGAGTCTTGTAGTCCTTTCATTCTTGTTTCATTTTGCTTGCTTGAGGGTTATCTACTATCTCCAGCACGGTGGGGTGGTTCCTTTTCGGAATCACATGGTCGGGTGGTAGTGTCACTTCCCATCGGATGTACTGGAACGTATCTTCAGGTGAGGAAGGACTTTGCTAATGATCTTGGTTCGTGATTCATGCTCCTAACCATTATTCAGTTGAAAACTAGAGGTTTTGAAAAGAAACTTTATGTAACTTTCATTTTGTAAGATCTTAGCTCATGATGTAATTTTCTTTTTTGAAAACATGTATTTTTGAATATTGTAAGCAAAGAAACATTGTAATGTATGCTATTTCAGTTACTTAATTATTTTATAATATATGATTGCTTGAAGTATTTTAAATTCATTCATTGTGGAAATTTTATCTTAAATATTTAATTTACGAAGTAATATTCATTGGTAACCCTTAGGAAATTCAGGTGCTAGACTTCTGCTATGTTATTAGGTGTGCTAAGGTTTAAATTCATGCACTTAGTTTAAAAAAAATAAAAAATTATATCACCCTTATTTGCATAGATTATGATGTTTTCCTTTAGGGTTCCTGACAGGCATTACATTTGGTATCAGAGAAAAGTTTCAACACTGGGTACTCTGGGTTTGTAGTGTGCCTATTCAACTTGATTGTTTTTTTTTTAGGTCTTAACATTTTGTTTTCCTTGTTTATCCTTGTCATAAATCTGCATCTTTTCTCTTTTGTAGTACTCGGTCATGGCTAGGAGAGGTAGGGGAGGTGGCCATATGGGTGGTCGCAATAGAGGCAGAGGTAGAGGAAGAGGTGGAGAATGGGGCCGTGGTTCTGATCGTCATAGTCCTTCACCACCACCTACTCATGTTAGTGCTGAGCCAGAACAGTCTGTTCATCAGGACTTGCCTCATGCAGAAGAACAGGTTCCCAAAAGGGAAGAGCTAAGACAAATGTTTCAGGAGGTTCTTGCTAGGTTAGGCCCTAGGCCTGAGGTTGTTTAGCTAGTTCTAGAAGAGAGAGAGAGAGGGAAAGATCACCTAGAAGGAGAGGGATTGCAAGCAATGAAGATCCAGTTTCTTCGGGTCACATAAAGGACTTGATGAGGTCCAACCCTCCTATCTTTAATGGTATGGGTACCGGTCTAGAGGCAGAGACTTGGCTTATCAGTTTGGATAGGTGTTTTGCTATGTTCCCATATAGTAGCAACACCAAGGCAAGATGTGCTATTATGTGTCTCGAAAACTTCGCATCAATCTAGTGGAGACTAGAGGAGGAAATGATTGGTGTGTGCATTAACACTATGACATGGGAGCTATTTCTAGAGAGATTCAGGGCATGGTTTCTCTCGCCCTAGTGGAAATAGACTCAGGCAGATGAGTTCCATGCACTACGATAGTATGGTATGACGGTAGACCAATATGAGCACAGATTCTATGAGCTCAAGTAGTATGCTAGAATTGGTAATAATGAGGCTATGCTTGTGCAACATTTCTTGAGGGGCTTGAATGATCGCATTAGTGGAGGTGTTAGGGTGTTTGAGCCAACTTCAGTAGAGATAGCTGTGGCAAAGGCTCGATTGGTAGAGCTAAACCTTAGCCGTTCTCTTGGTGGGCAAACAGATGTGTAGATAGGGAGTGCTCCTTCTAGTGGGAATAGAGCTCGTGGTAATCAGTTTTAGTTAGCTACACCATTTAGGGTTCCTTAGGCACCTGCTAAGGGTGGACCATAGCAGCAGCAACCATCAAAACCGAAACAGTTCTAGAGCCAGAAGGGTGGCAATGCTCAATTTAAGAAAAATAGAAATTGGCAGAGGATCAGATAGGGCCCTACAGGGGAATCCTCACAAAGTGCATCTCATGCTTCTAGCCAGGTGAATTATCAGCAATCCAGTGGTCCGACAAGTAATAGAGGAGCTTGCTTCTCTTGTGGGCAGTATGGTCACAGAGCTGCACAGTGTCCTCAGTGTTTCCACAACATAGTTAGTCAACGGCCGGCAGCATCAGAGCCTACAGTGGGAGATGCAGGCAGATCTCATAGAGTGATCACAGCGGTGGATAACCACCAAGTTGATCATTGGGGTACAGTTATAGAAGCAGCAGGTATGTTGCATGGAATCCCTATCTCTGTACTTTTTGATTCTGGTGCTTCAGATTCTTTCATTTCTTCGTCCATTGTGGAGCAGTGTGGACTCATGTTTGCTAAGGAGATGAATAGGTGGCAAGTAGAGTTGGCTACAGGTGTTCGTGTTTCTGTAGATGCCTTTATTCCTAGTTGTGAGTTGAATCTAGGAACCATAGTTACTTCAGTTGACCTTCGAGTCATTCCTTTGGGTTCTTATGGAGTTGTGTTGGGAATGGATTGGCTATCTTCTCATAATGCTCACATAGATTGTCGCAAGAAGACAGTGGAGTGTTTAGATGACCTTGGCAAGGAAGTGAAAATTGTTGGAGTTTAGAGACCAATATCCTTACGTATTATCTCTACTATGCAACTTAAGCGATGCATGCATAGAGGGTGTCATCTTTATGCAGTTACTCTTGAGGACATGGATGAGTTAAAGAGTCAAGAAATCACTCTTGATAGTCACCCTAATCTTCAAGAGTATGTTGATGTATTTCCATTGGATATTCCTAGTATGCCTCCAAAGAGAGACATAGACTTTCACATTGATTTGGTTCCTGGTGTAGAACCTATTTCGAGAGCTCCATATCAGATGACCACTCAGGAGTTGAGTGAATTGAAGTTGCAACTAGAAGAATTGTTAGCCAAGGGATTTATCCGTCCTAGTGTTTATCCTTGGGGTGTGCCTATTATCTTTGTTAAGAAGAAGGATGGTTCTCTTTGGTTATGCATTGATTACCAACAGCTGAATAAGGTAACCATCCGGAATCGATATCCTTTTCCTTGTATTGATGATCTTTTTGATCAGGTAAAGGGAGCCAATATATTCTCTAAGATTGACCTGAAATCTGGATATCACCAGTTGCATATCCAGGATGCAGATATTCATAAGACAGTGTTTTGCACTCGTTATTGTCACTATGAGTTCACAGTAGTACCATTTGGGTTGACGAATGCACCTTCAGTTTTCATGAGCCTCATGAATGGGGTTTTTCGCACCTACCTTGATCATTTTGTCCTTGTGTTCTTAGATGACATATTAATTTATTCTAGAACTATGGAAGAACATGAAGGTCACTTAGAACAGGTAATGCAGTGCTTGAGGGAAAACCAACTTTATGCTAATTTGGCAAAGTGTGATTTTTTTCAATCAGATGTAAACTATCTTGGTCATATAGTTTTAGGGGAAGGTGTATCCGTGGATCCTTCAAAGATCCAAGCCATTGTTGATTGGCCAGTGCCAACCAACATTTCTGAAGTTCAGAGTTTTATGGGTTTGGCTGGATACTACCGTCGATTTGTTCAAGGCTTTTCCTGAATAGGTCACCCAATTACTTCTCTACAGCGGAAAGGGAAGAAGTTTGTTTGGTCAGAACAATGTGAGTCAGCTTTTCGTACCTTGAAGGAACTCCTTGTTAGTGCTCCGATTTTGGCAGTTCCTGATCCATCTAGAGATTTTATAGTATGCACAGATGCATCTTTGGAAGGTATAGGTGCAGTGCTTATGCAAGATGGACGAGTAGTTGCTTATGAGTCTCGCAAACTCAAGAACCATGAGTTGAACTATCCAGTTCATGATTTGGAGTTTGCAACTGTAGTTCATGCTTTGGTTAGATGGCATCATTTTCTATTAGGGCATCATTTTGAACTGCATAGTGATCACCATAGTCTACAGTATATTTTCACACAACCAAATTTGAATGCTCGACAATGGAGATGGATGGAATTTCTCTGTGAGTATGATTTTGAGGTTTGATACATTCAGGGGAAAGAGAACATGGTAGCAGATGCTTTGAGCCGTAGGCGGCATGAAGTTTCAGTATTGTCCCTTGGAGTTGACTTGAGAGAGAGGATTCTCAGAGTTCTCCCTCAGGATACTTGGTATCAAGATGTTAGAACCATGATAGAGTCTGGAAGGCCTTTAGAGGGAAGATATTTTGGATATAATCTTGAGGTAGATGGACTTCTTCATCACCATGGGCAGATCTATGTACCTTCTTTAGAGGGTCTTCGCGTCTTGATCATGACTAAGGCCCATCGTGCACCTTATTCGGCACATCCAGGTGTCAAGAAGATGCACGTAGATCTTAGACAAATTTATCATTGGGAAGGCATGAAACGTGACATTGCTGATTTCTTGTCAAAGTGTTTAGAATGTTAGTGGGTGAAGGTAGAGCATCAACACCCAGCAAGGCTTCTTCAACCTAATTTGATACCGGATTGGAAATGGGATATCATTTCCATGGATTTCATTGTTGGGTTGCCTGTCTCTTCCCATCGACATGATGCCATCATGGTCATAGTTGATAGGTTGACTAAGATTGCTCATTTTGTTCCTATTTGAGCTTCCTATACAACAATAGTGGTGGCACGAGTCTTCTTGGAGGAAGTAGTGAAGCTACATGGGGTTCTGAGGCGGATCATCTCTGATAGAGATCCTATCTTTACCTCAGCTTTGTGGACCTCACTTCAGCATGCTTTGGGGACTAAGATGAACTTTAGTTCAGTCTATCACCCAGAGATGGATGGTTAGACAGAGAGAGTGAATCAGGTTTTGGAGGACATGCTTCGCATGTATGTTATGGACCAGCAGTCGCGTTGGGAGGATTATAATTACCTTGTAGAGTTTGCATATAACAATGGATATCATAGCTCCATAGGTATGTCCCCCTTTCAGGCATTATATGGTCATCCTTGCCATACTCCCTTGAGTTGGGATCAGTTAGAGGATAGGGTGCTTATAGGTCCGGATATTCTTCGGGAGATGGAGCAACAAGTTGAGCAGATTTGAGAGCATTTGGTAGCTGCATAGGATAGGCAGAAGAAGTATGCAGATGCTCATAGGATAGATCATCAATTTTCTATTGGTGATCATGTGTTTTTGAGAGTGCGTCCATGGAAGAGTCCGATCCATTATGGAAAGGGTTCTAAGTTGGTGCCTTGGTTTGTGGGCCCTTTTGAGATTCTTGAGAGGATAGGTCATGTTGCTTACCACCTTGCCTTACCACCGAGTCTATCCCACTTCCACGATGTCTTTCATGTTTCAGTTCTTCGACCTTATCACCTTGATGTGACACATGTTCTTGATTGGAACTCTTTGCAGGTTGAGGATGGGCAGCTTTCCATGGAACCCATGCACATTCTTCAGCATCGAGATTTGATCCTCAAGGGTCACACCATCGACTAGGTAAGGGTCCTATGGGACCCAAATGATGAGACCTCGGCAACTTGGGAGGATGCAGTGAAGATGAGAGAGTTATATTCATATTTGTTTTAGGCTTCTAGGAGTAAGCCTAGTCTTGGAGGGGAGAATGTAGTACCCCTACTCGTTTAAACTGATATTTTGTTCTTGTTATTCTCAGTGGATACATTATCATTTGTTATTCAAAATTATATAACATTGTTCTATGTTTTATCTGATTATGAGATATATGATTTATTTGCAGTAATTATGTACTTATGTTTTATGGCATTATATGGTTCATTGCTACGTACTGACTCTTTACTTCATCTATGCACTATGTATTGTGTATCTGTGAGTGTATGGGATGCAAGGGGACGATTTTCCTTCGCTCATCTCAGTGAGACAGGGAACGTCGCGATTCTCCTTCATCGGTGTGTATGTTGAAATTTCTATATATATATATATGCATGTGTGGTCAGTGATGCAGGATGTTGTAGGTACAAGTACCGGGTAGGTACGGGGTACCGTCTCCACCTGGCTACACAGGTTTGAGTGTGCCTTAAATTTTTTGATGGAAGTGAAGGAGATAGTAGTTGACCCTATTTTTAGTTAGTTACACTCAGGTGAGTGCCTTCAGTTGGTCGTTCTGTCAATTGGTTTGGTCTTCATATTTTAATGTTTGATCTTTATAAAAGTCACATGATGCTTGCTCAGTTTGTGGGTCTAGTGTTCCCAATTTTTGTATGTCATTGGTAATTGTTATGTTTATTACATCTATAAGAGTACAGAGTAGTTTTGGTAATTGGAGGAAAAAGAATCAAGTGATCTAGTGACTTAATATTGTTTATAAAGGACGAGTTACTATCTTGGTATGAGTTGATATGAATTTTATCAACTTGTTAGCTTGATATTTGCAATTTGACCATTTGAATATATGTAAGGACATAATATACTCGGAGGGCAATAGTCACTTATAATTAGTTATTGGAGTTAAGATAAGGTGATCGTATTATCAGTAGTTGATATCACCCATCGGATTATTGTGTTTTTGGATTATGCATGTATAAAGTTAGAATTATAAAGAGATATTATATTTAATAAGCATTTCGAACAAGTTATATATATATATATATAATTCGATTGTTCGAATATAAATCTATATAAAAAAAAAGGGGTCATTAGTTATAAGCATTTGAAAACAAAGTATATATTTATATATTTAAACGTAAAATTGCTAGGCAGATTAATGTTTAAATATTAAAATGAAAGTTATTAATTAATTATTAAAATATAATAATGAAATTATATTAAAACAAAGAAAACAGATTCAATTTTATAGGAGGTGGCGGGGGTTATAGTTTGTAGTAGGTAAACGGTGGTCGATGGTAATATCGACCACCCCCCTTAATATAGGATGGGGTTGGTATTACCACCGACTACCCTCCTCCTTCATATACAACATACTCCATCAACACTGCAGTCAGCGGGTAATGAGAGGTTTCCTCCATTAACACTACAGTCAGCAATGACACCTCTCGCCCTCTCGCCCTCTCGCTGTTTCAAAGTGATAAACAACCACTTCTCCAAGTCCAGTTTTTCCATGAGCTGTAGTTCGTTTGCATCTAACTGCAGATTGGTCGATTGAGGAGGGAAATAGACTGGCACGTAAGGTGAAGACTGAAACATAAACCTTAGTTGACTCAAAGACCTGGCAGATTAAACACACATTTCGTTGAATGCAAACACATAAGTGTTTGATGTAATATACCAATCTGTCCACCCAGCCAATAATTGTTATAATCCCGAACAAGGAGCGCAAAGAGCTATAGTTAACTGGAGATGGACTCCTTACGTGGAGGAACAAGAAGAGTTGGTGGTAAAAGAGTTTTAGTTAATGACTATTACTAAGCCCCAGATTTAGGAGAAGCGATGGATGGTTTTTAGTATAAATAGTGGTGGGAGTAGAGAGGAAAGGGAGACAAGTCATTTTGACCATCCAAGGAAGGACAGTGGATTGTAGAAAGAAGAATAGAGTTAGAGAGTTGTTTTTTTTTAGTAGAAAGGATATTGTTTTGATAATATCAAGAGAGTTGTTTTGTTTTGATAGAGTTGGAAAGTATTGGTGAAAAGGATCGCAAGAAAGGCGCATTTATTGGCGAAAGGTTGTTAAGGTCTTGCACATTGATCAACGTTTCAATAGGTCAAGAATTTCTTAGTTTACGATCATCAATATTTACAATCTCTGTTATATGTCATGTTTATTGTCTTGCTTATGAAATAGTTATGGTTATGTTTTAGTTATCATTAGGGATTGTTAAATAAAATCATATAGTAGAAGTTGTGATTACGTTAGGACTATAGAAGTGGAATAGTGTTTAAGTTCAAATTGCACACTTGTTATTATATGGAAGAAATGTATGGATGCGTTCAAAACCTAGTTATTAAGATTTATTAGACATAGCTCTAGGGAAGTCTGGGAAGTAAAAGTTTACTATTGATACGTTACAGAGATGGTACGAGTTAAACAGACAGCACGCAAATCCATTGCAGGTTATGCTCACTACTTGAAAGTTAAGAAAGATTCTTTGACACCTGTCAAGCCTGCTGTGGATGACAACCCTGCTGAAGAGAACCCAGCTCCTAAAGAGAGCAAAGAGATAGAAAAAGGTCCTATTCAGAGTCCAACTAAAGAAGTTACTATTGAGAAAGGAAAAGAACCCAAGCTAGAGTGCTTGTCAGAAAAGCCGATAGTTATAAGTTCAGACTCGTCGGAGGGGTATACCCCCTTAAGTGATAATGAGTCTGTGGGGTACTTTCCCCTGAGTGAAAGAAAGTCTGAAGGATATACTCCTTTAGATCATGTAGATTCTGACGAGTGCACTTCTCCATTTTTTTCAGAAGAATGATGTAACACTCTAGTGTAAATAAAAATAAAAATAAAGACATTATTCTATGAAGAAATGTATTATGTCTTATTGTAAGACTTCCTTGATGAAATAAATATATCTATTTTTAATCTTAATCTATGGTATAAGTGGAAATTATTGGGATTGCATACCTATAGAAGTTAACAAGAGTAACTGAACTCTTAAACATGTTAATAAGTGTAAAATTTTGTGTTATACCAATCCAAATTGTTCTTTGTGTCTTGACAATGTATATTCGTATTGCAAGTTAATTTTGTGATAGGTGTTGGTACGTAAGATTACCTTGTTTATATGGTGGTCGCAACTAAGCACATTAAATCATGTTGTCAGTATGTCTTGTGTACTATGTTTTGGCCAGTTATTTAGATGTATAACCTTAAGGAAATGAGCCAATATGAGTTGTTCGTAATGGTCAAGCTTAGGTTAGTAATTGTGTATCTCTCATCCGAGGTAGGTCAAAATTGGGTATGGCTGTCTGTGTCCCCATAGAGTTATGTAGATAGAACTAACCTGTAGTGTCCTAAGAGAGAGAGTGGCTTTCGAGCGGGGGTCGTGCCCGAAGTGATGACAGGATAACCCGTTGGAAGTTGGTTAAGAAAGTGAAAACCTAATAAGTGATTAGGGAAGGGTAGAATAAAAAATTAAATAAAATAATGTGCCTCGCACATAGGTGAGCGCTAGTACAGGGCTCATAATGTAGCGAGAAGGCCTAGAATGGCAAACTTACCACCTTGTCTTTGTGAGAGGATTGGTAAGGTCTGCATGAGTCTTAGTTGGAATCGGAGGTTCGGGAGAGGTTACCAGGATAACCCTGGATGGGGGTCGGGACCTATGGAGGCTGTACCATGGTATTCGCTATAAGACATGCGATGACACTTTCTCCTTAGAGTCACTAGTGTTTTGTGAGTTGGGTCACATGAATGTAAGTGGAGTCTTGTAGTCCTTTCGTTCTTGTTTCATTTTGCTTGCTTGAGGGTTATCTACTATCTCCAACACGGTGGGGTGGTTCCATTGGATGTACTAGAACATATCTTCAGGTGAGGAAGGACTTCGATAATGTTCTTGGTTCATGATTCACGCTCCTAACCATTATTCAGTTGAAAACTAGAGGTTTTGAAAAGAAACTTTATGTAACTTTCATTTTGTAACATCTTAGCTCATGATGCAATTTTCTTTTTTGAAAACATGTATTTTTGAATATTGTAAGCAAAGAAACATTGTAATGTATGCTATTTCAATTACTTAATTCTTTTATAATATATGATTTCTTTAAGTATTTTAAATTCATTCATTGTGGAAATTTTATCTTAAATATTTAATTTACGAAGTAATATTCGTTGGTAACCCTTAGGAAATTCAGGTGTTAGACTTCCACTATGTTATTAGGTGTGCTAAGGTTTAAATTCATGCACTTAATTGAAAAAAAATAAAAATTATATCACCCTTAGTTGCATAGATTATGATGTTTTCCTTTAGGGTTCCTGATTTCCTCATACCCTAGTTATAGATGCTATAAAGACTATCCTCAGTCTGGACTATCTTACAAATTCAGACTGAACCAGAGCCAATTTGGATGTGGCTACCATGTTTCTAGTTGTGATGGTCACTTCCACCAAGAGAAGGGATGACACAAGAGCTCTGTGCAAGGAGTTCTTCATTGCCTCAGTCTTATGTGATCTAGAGAGGGTTCTAGTCAACATTGACAATGACTGGACAATCCCAAGACCCAGAGACTATGATGTCCTCATCTGAAACAATAGGTTGGTTCCTAGATTTCCCATTATCACTATGGATGTTGTGGCCTTCACCAGGCAAAGGAGCAATGAAATTAACAGGAATGTCAACTTTATGCTGCACTTATTTCATGTGAGAAACCCACCAAGGCCTACCTAGTTTGAGGACTTCCTCAAGGAAGAGGGCTTGGTCTTAGAGGATGAGGATGCTGTGACCCCGTCTTCTGGTTCAGATTGATGGGGTGTAGGATCTTGGTGAGATAATATGACAATTTTGATCGGTCCTTATCACCATACATTTGGCTTATACTAGATATTTAGCTTATTACTATTTCTAGTAAAACAATGTTAATTTTGGATCAACCATAGACTTCGGAGGAGACAATAATCTTACTAAACCCTAAAAAGATAGACATAATAGGCTCAAATTATATTAAAATAGTATGCTCTAACTATTAATTTCAAGGCCTACTTAGATAAACATTATAAGAATAGTATAAAACTGTTGTTTTTAGTTACTATGGAATGTTTTGTTTAAGCCCACAGATGGGGAAATACGACCAATATATTTGCACTTTGTTTGGAAATTCATTAATATGAATATATACTCTATACATGTTTATAAGCATCTGGCTGCACTCATACAATGGTATTTATTCATATTGGTGGATATCTTATTAGGATGGGAAAAATTGGCTTCAATTTTTTCATATGTTTGGCTTATTTGGACTAAGAAAACCAGTTGTAGTGCTCAGGCTCCCTATTATATACTCATTTGATATTTGCTGATGAATTTTCTAAAAATGAAAGGCCATCAGACAGATCTCAGAGGGTGGGTTATATGTGGCATACATGCAAATATTTTGGAAAGGATATAGGTTAAATTCATCCTTAAAAATGAAAGGCCATCAGACAGATCTCAGAGGGTGCATTAACAAGAGGTGGTAAACAGGCGATTTATAACCATGGATGGTCAAATTTCGATAAGGGGAGGAACATTATCTACAATTTCGGCTTATGAATGATATATCTACTTTATAAAATAGAAAAATGAGGCTAAGTACTTTGAAATAGCTTAGAGGGAGTTTTAACCACGCTGTTGATAGTGTTTTGTTTACATTTCTCTGTATAAGTTCTGTAATGACAAGTCTTATAGGATGTTTGGCTGAAGATATTTCCTAGCTTGATAGATAAAATTTCATCTGAATGTTACTAACAATTTTTACAAGTTATTGAAATACTAACCATGTAGGGGAAGCGGGGCTATCTATTGACAAATAATAGGATTTATAAGCAATCAACACTCAAAATCAACGCCAAAGATCAAGGTGTCTAGGGATAATTGAAAATTGTAATCAAGGGCTTGTATGGGAGAGAAAAATTCCTCCCACCTGCTCACCCTAGCCCGGGGTACTACTATATTATTTAGAATCTGTGACTATTGTATATAGATGTAAAGATTATCTGGACTACGGTCCCGGGCAAGGCTGGAGGTTTTCTCGCCTCCACTCTTTCGTACCGGTGCCCAAATGAGTTGAGTAATGTAAAATTTCAAAAATAATTAATAAAATTCTTGGCTTAGGCCTCTTACTAATAAAAAAAAAATATTAGTCTTTTAAAAAAAAATTAAAAAAATACATGAAACTTTGGTAGCACGACTACCGGCGGTAGTACCTACTACCGCAGGGTAGTAGTGCTACCGACAATAGCAAGTGCTACCGGTGGTAGTACCTGCTACTGCAACGTAGCAGTACTACCATGGTAGTACTTGCTACCATGAGTAGCACGGTGACATAGGGTTATTAAAATTTGCCTTCCTGAGTCCTTGCGGTACGGTCCGAAAACACAGTATTTTTGATATCTGTGTAGGGTATTAAAAATTGTTTTTAAATTGAATTTTTAAATATATGATATATATATATATATATATATATATATGTTAGTTATTTTTTTTTTTTTGACATTATGGTAATTGGTATTATTTTTTTAATACTGTGGATTTTAAATTCTGAGTTGAGAAATATATATTATGTAATATAATTATAAGGGAATTATTTATAGGTATTCATATAATTATATTATATGAATATAATTTAATTTATAGTTATAATTGTATTTTATGAATGTAATTAATTATAGTTTGGGTGTTTTCAGAAAAGCTTGTAAATTTAGAGATTTTATATTTATGCTTGAAAACATTAGGAGATTAATGTTTGTGTGATTGGTTTAAATCTTATTAGACAAATGACAACATTTATTGATTTGTATTAAAATAGTTGTGTTTTCTTAGCTTCTAGAAATTCCTTATTTGTAAGTTATTTATGCTTTTGTCTATTGTAAAGAAAGATTGCCTATATTAGGGTCTTGTGTAAATGTTGTTTGCAGTCAAGCTTAATTCCGTTGCAATTCTGGTTGAGTTGTCATTATGTCTTATGTTATTATATCTCCTTGGTCAGGTGTTGTATAACCTTCTTGATGCGAGCCATTCTATGCTTTGTCCAGATGGTCAATCTTGGCTAAGTGATTGTGTATAATTCACTTGTGGTTTGTCAGGATTAGTTATGGTTGTCTGTTTTGCCATAGAGTTCTCGTAGAGAGACCTTTCTTGTTAGTGTCCTATGAGAGAGTGGCTTTCGAATAGGGGTCGTGCCCAAAGTGGATGATAGGATAACTCATCGAAATTCAGTTAAGAAGTGATAACCTAATAATTGATTAGGGGGTGGGTAGAATAAATATTAATTAAGATAATATACCTTGTGCATAGGTGTAGTGCTTGTACAGGGCTCATAATGTTACGAGAAGGCCTAGAATTGCAAACTTATCACCTTGTCTTCACAAAAAGATTGGTAGGGTCCATATGAGACTTAGTTGGAGCCGGAAGCTGGGAGAGGTTACCAGGATAGAGAGCTAGGACCTAGGAGGCCTACAATAGTAACCATCAAGCTATGCGATAACACTCTCTCCTTAGAGTCACTAGTGTTTTGTGAGTTGAGTCACATGGATGTTTTCAGAGTCTTGTAGTTCTTTTGTACTTGTCTTACTTTTCTTGCTTGAGGGTTTTCTACTATCTCCTAGCACGGTGGGGTGGTTCCATTTCAGGATCACATGGTCGGGTCGTAGTGCCACTTCCCATCGAATGTTCTAGATTGTATCTCCAGGCGAGGAAAGGCTTCGTTGGTGTTTCTTGGTTCATGGTTCATGTACCAGCTCATGTCCGTGATCATTGCTCAGTTGAGAACTTGTGGTCATTGTATCAACTTTTATGTAACCTTGATATTGTAACTTTGTATCTGTTGCATTTTTGGAAGCCATGTAATTATGGATATTGTAATCGTATGTCAGTGGAATGTATGTTAATTCAGTTGCTTTGATCTTATGTATAAATGTTATATGGAAATTGGATACATTGGAATACTTTAATTTCTTCATTATGGATTTTAGATGTATGTGTAGTTTTGAACTTAAGCATTTACTTTATCTAATTAAATGGACAATTGGATTAACCATGGTGTTAATATAATCTATGATTAATCTTCATTGGTAACCCTTAGGAAATCATGTGTTAGTCTTCCGCTGTGTTATTAGACGTGCAATGGTTATAATTAGTGCACTTAATCTTTAAAAAATATATATATATTTCACCCTTTAGTTGCCTAGTTGTGTTGTTTTCCTTTAGGGTTCCTGGTGGGGCATTACAATTATGCTCTATCATATGATGCTCACTATTTCTTTTCTACCCCTATCTAGGATTACTTACACTCTTGGGTGCCCTCTACCTAAAATATGTTGGTCATGAGAAGACCAACATATACTTTCCCAGCATTGTATTTACTTTCTTGGGATTGCACTGTGTTCATTACTATATGTTAATAATGTTGTGGTAAATACTAGTAATCTCTACTTTCAATTGACTACATTTGGTTCCGCTCCAAACTTTAAATCTCTTTCCTATGCTGCACTATCATAGTGGTAACCATTTTAACTTAGATATGTCATTTATGGACTGTAATCTTCTTCCTTGAGTGATGATTTATGCTTCTTTGTACTCTCATTGTCCATAATAGCATGTGACTGTACTTTTGGCTACTCCAACATGATAACTTTCAAGGATTGTTTAGCATCTTTGATAGTCATCTTATTCTTTGTCTTGTACTTTGCATGGACTGTGGTACCAATATCTATGCTCTAACTGCTACCCTGAATGCTCAACTATTTTGAATGGTCTGTTGCTTTGGAAATCTACTATTCTCAATCATTATTTTCAGCCCATGTTTGCATTTGATGCTTCTTTTAGTGTCTTTCTGAGACCATCTTTCTCTGTTTATTATTTTCCCAGTTCCTTGAGACTATGTTGAATGTTATAAAACTCTTGATAGACTGCTTATTAGTGACTTTCATATCTTCTGATATTTCTTCCTCTTTTCTATTATGTTCTGGGTTTGCTCTATGTGGCATTGTAGTGATAATTTGACCGTTCTTTGTATAGTGATAATAATGGTTTCATGGTGATTATGAACCATCATTTTTGCCAATGTTGCAATTTTATTTACTCTCCTTCAATATTATGCTCAGATTCATAAGATTTGTGCTAGACTGTTATGGTATGGGTTCTATGAGGGCCTTTTGTATCCCAACACTATGTAACTGCTATCATCATTGTTTGATGGCTCATGTTTCTATTGGTTTTACTATTATTTTTCTTTGTTGTCCTTTGCTACTTTTGTGAATACCTTTAAAAAAACTTATTACACAGGAAGTCACTGATTTTTTTTTGTCTCTATCAAATGTTCACCATTCTTTGAATGTATATGTCCTCAGTCATCCCCTTTTAAACTATAAATGCAATTTAAGGTATGAACATAGATTTAGCTATCTACATCTTTTGCTTCCATCTATAAGATGCTCTTGATTTTACTATCAGATATTCTTTTCTCTGAACTGTTCATGAGGTTGCCCACTGTCTTTTTGAAACCTTCCATACTGTATTTACTCATATTATGGCTCTAGTCATCTATGCACCATGGGATGTAGTCCTATCCACTCTTATATGTGTTGTCATTGAACAAAAATTTTCATTGTCATTCAGTGATAATACATGGGACTTTGGGTATGGTTTTGTTCCTGTTTGGTAGTTGATTAGTGTCACTATGTGAGTAATGATATGTATGCTGAGATCAACCCCTTAGGGAGTCTGTTTTAAGCAACATACATGAAATTTATGAAATGAAAACCTGTATCTGCACATGAAACAAACGAGTTAGATAAAAGCATGGATCTTACTGATATATCATTGCATCTTTTCTGCATTGATCTGATATGTTCTGAATCTGATATAGTAGTGTATACATAGTAGAAGTAGCTTTATGTATGTAGGAGTGAAAGGAATAACCCAGAGCTCTAACACAATATTTATCTCTTTGTTTCAGGTCAACACATGGGCTAGACAGCAAGATGCTTGGATCAATAAAGTTGATCAGAAGATTCTTCTTCAAAACTCATCAACCTAATCAGGAAATGATGGGTTATTTCTTTTGTTTCTCTATACATTCTTTTATTCCTCTTGTGTTTATATTTCCATGATCAGTGTGATTTGTTTCTCAGCTATTCCTGTGGCTTTTGTGGGATCATATGTACAATTGATCTTTATGAATAAAAATGTGTTTCATGCATATCTTTTGATTAAAATAAATGCATTTTTTGAAAATAAGATATTTGTATGACATACATTTTTTTTCAATAAAGATAGAATCTTGAAAAAGAATTTTGTGTACCTTTTATCTGCAATACATAAGACTTGTAATAGGTCACCAAAATTTTAGATGTGATATTCAAATAGGAAAATAGGTAAAATATTTATTAGATACACTTGTATTGTTTATATCCCATTTTCTAGCTTAGATTAGACATATATTGTGAAGTTAGGGTGAAAAGATGGATAATTGAAGTGAAATAGTAATAATAGACTACTACAAATAGAAAATAGAGCCAAATAAAGGAATTTGAGAAAAAGGATAAGATCATAACATATTCCTTAAAGTTCAGGCTAAATTGTAGGGACCTAGATGCTAGGTCATCTTGGTCCTATATCTCTAAGACATGCAAGTGGGGTCTTTTGTAAATCAAGGAGATGCAGTGGATTCAATATTAAAAACTAAGGCAAACTCCTCAAGACTAGGATGGTAGGTTGTCGTAGTCCTCTACTTTTCACTCAGTTGAAATCAAAACATGTTTTCTATCATCAACTCTATCAGAATCTTCAGCCACGTCTTCGCAATAAACTCCCTACAAATATAAAGCAAGGAAAAGGGGTTGTGGATAGCAGTTTGCCTTAGGTCAAATCCTTATATAGTAATTAAACCTGACTTCAATTATTTACATACTAAAGTAGATGCTGGGAGATATACCTTAGATATGAGTGATTTGGTGCCTATTAGGTTTTGATACCCATTGTTAGAATTCATCTAAATTCAAAAAATTAATCTTTGAATACCCTACTTTTGGTAATTATCTAGATAGTGCACCTAAATGTTCATAACCCATATATTTGGTTTTCATTGCTCACAATATACAAGACTTAAATGGTACTTTGTTTAAAAATCCCCATAACGATCACCACTATGTTCTATATAATCCCTCGAGAAATTTTTTAAGAAATATGGAGACTACGTAATTATAAGCTACTCACCTATTGTAGTACCCCTACCGTAATCGATCTCTAACCTTGGTTTAATCTTGATCAGTTTATCGTAATATTATGATTAGTGTTAGATGTTTGATTTAACGCATAGCTATTGATGTGGTTTTCTCACTAGTTGTATGCAGGTTATTTAGTGTTCTTATTTCATGGTATTCATCGAGCTAACGCATTCATTAAGTTATTATATATGTATGCATGTATGATCGTTGGTTGCAGGAGATTTCAGGTACGAAGTCGCATGAGTGCGAGGTTCGTCGTCACCTAGTTTTGCAGGTTTGAGCATACCTTTTAATCCTTAGAGTTGGATCAGGTGGTCGTAAGACCTTAGTCGACCTTAGTCGTGCTCTAGTGAGCATCGCCAGTCGTCGTCGGTAATCCCTTCTTGTTTGGGTTTGCGAGTCGTCTGTTTGGTTGACCTTCTCGGTTTGCGTGCCTGGTGTGTTTGGTTAATTGATGAATTAGTCCTTAGTAATTTCTTGATTAAATATATGCGTTTGTGCATTGAGGATTAACGGATTAAATTAATCTGGTTTTCGTTAGGTGACTTTCGTTGTTAATGAATTGCCTGTTTTAAATTGGAAGTAAATTTGAATTAATGTCTGATTTTGAATATTAAATGCATTATTTATATATGCTGTCGAAAAAGAAAGTTTGTTTTTATTATCGCAATAGATTGATTGTGTTCTGTTGGATTATTAAATTTGAACGGCTAAATTTGATTAATTGAGAAAATCGAATTTTGAATTGATAAAGCAAGTTATATTGTTAATAATTAGAAAAGGATTAATTTTATGAATTATTTGTAAATAAAAGATTTTATTCCAAAAATGGAAATTTTTGGGTCAACTCTTCCATATAACCCAAATTTGGGGAAATTGGAGAGGATGGACATTTTTGGAAAGTTTTGGATTGGAGATGGAAAATTGGAGGCTTTGGCAGCTGAGATTGGGATTCTTCAACCGATCTTGCCAGGATTGCGAGATCAGGTAGGATCCAACTCTTTTTTTTTTAGTTTTTTGTTTAAAATGAAAATGGGGATTTTATCTTGGATTTAAATTTTCCTTCGAATGCCATGTTTATGGATCGATTTGGTAAATTACCAGCTTGGCTGGAAGTGATTTAGAGGTGCTGTTAATTCCTCTTGTTTTGGGCGTTTTTGTTCTGAAAGCTCGAATTGTGTTTTAAAGGAAATGAAAACATTTATTCTTAATATCGAACTGTGTGTTAATTTTTAAGCAATATTTATTTTCCAAACCCGGCCTGTGCGTTTCGTTTGAATTTAAACCTGTGAGTTTTGTTCGAATTGAAACCTGTGCGTATATGTGTTAACCTTCGGGGCGTTTCGCGTTGTTTTATCGAACTGGGCTTTGTTTGAACCCCCGGACTGCGCGTTGTTTTTATTGTTTTAACGGTGTTTTGGGGTAGGAGGCGGGGAGCGGAGCTCCCCCGCTCCTCCTCCCCCATTCCCCCCGCATGCTAACCTTATGCCTCCCCCGCGCTGTGTGTTAGTCTATGCCGCGGCACACTGCGGTGGCCACAGGGCCGCGGTGGCCGCAGGGCGCCGCGGACCTGCGAGCACCGCAGCGGCGCCGCCCGCATGGGCTCCCCTCCATTTTCGTGTGGACGGCGGCTAGGGTTAGGGCACGGCCCGCCCAGCTCGCCTCCCCACTTACTTTTTTTAATGCGTTTTGTAATTTTAAGCATGGTTTAAAAAGAATGGTTATTGTAATGTATATTTTGTTTAGTATTTTAAAAAAAAAAGATCATAGTTTCTTTTAAACGCGTTTTGATTTAAACGTAGTTTTTGGGACGTAGTTTATCAAAATTGTTTTTTTTATGTATTTCTTTTTGTATTAAAAAAAAAATGCATTTGATACTTATATCACTTTAATGGAAGTATTATTAATGTTAAGTTTAAGTTAGATACCTGATTATGAATAAAGGTAGAATGTCACGTTAAATGTTAAATTGGTATTGGTTAATTTTATAATGGGGTTATCGGTTAATCAGTATCCAGTTTCATTTCACGCCTTTGATACCTGTTCTAATTAAGTTATGGAACTGGTATTTTTGCAATTTAATATTGTCGATGTAATCCTACTTGATGACGTTAAATATGATCGTAGGATATATTATTGAGTAATCGAAAAGTAGTGAAATATTTATCGTTGGGCATTAGAAATTAAAACGATGTGCTTGGAAATGATTATCTCCATTTAGATTCTCTTTCTATATTTGTATATTCCGTAATCCGTATTATGTAACTGGAATTGAAATCATGAATCTGTAGAGATTGATTGTAGACCAGTATGTTAATGACGTTTTGGGATGGAGATTAAATATCTTATTTTAATCGTTTAAACGGTTGTCTGAATTTTAATAATATGATTTGGTTAAAACTCATTATGGCTTAAACGGCCTGTTCGATGCTTTGAACCTTAGGAGTTAGAAAACCAGGAACGACTCATCCCTTGACAAGGTAGATAACTGTAATATGTTTTTAGATCATGTAGAAAACTTGATCGATTTTAATGATTAAATCAATTTGAGGAACATTGTCTTTTCTGATTATTGTCTTGCGAGTTTAATTACTGTATTCGCTTTAATTATGAAATGACATGTTTTGCTTGGTGTAAAAGGACCCTGTCGTATGGATGATTTGGTGTTCCTGTTTCAGTCCTCGAATTTTGAGTTGACTATGGTATTGTGATGTTGTCTTAGTTGGTTATATCCTCTTTGAGTGAGTCGAATAATGATTCGTGGTTAACCTTAGTTGTCAGGTCTCTAGTTAGAGCACCGTCAGTAAGTGAGTAACCTTGAGTCGTGTTTGACCTGATGATTGTATCTTCTTGAACTCCGTTCGTCTTACCATGTGTATTCCGTGGTTTGAGTTCGTTTGAGTCAGTCTAGTGTCGTATGGGAAAGTGGCTTTCGATTGGGGGCCGCGCCCAAAGTGGCTGCTGGATAACCCGTCGAAAGTGAGTCTAATAAGTGATAACCTAAGTAGAGTAGAAAATAATCTCTAAATAAGATAATGTGCCTCACACATGGAACGAATGCTATCATAGATTCGGCATGCTGTGAGAAGGCCTGAAATGGCAAACCATCTTCCTTGTCTTCACGAGAGGATGTGTGGGTCCACATGAGGCTTGGATGGGCCGGAAGTTCGGATTAGGTTGCCAGGGTTACCAGTGTATGGGTCGGGACCTATGAAGACTTGCCATGGTATCCATACCAGGTTGTGTGATGACACTTGTCCCTACGTTCGCTAGTGTGTTGTCGTTTGTCCTTTGTAAGTCGTCTTTTCGTCTCTGCCCTTGTGAGTGTCAGTTCCATGTTTGACCTTGGGTGGTGATGGCTCAGTGTTATGGATGCTCTTCTGGACCTCTTGTATTAGCTTGATTATGTTCAGCTGGATCCTGTTCTTCTTAAGGATCGTTTATGTATTAATGGACCGATGCGG
Source organism: Cryptomeria japonica (assembly GCF_030272615.1). Taxonomy (NCBI): domain Eukaryota; kingdom Viridiplantae; phylum Streptophyta; class Pinopsida; order Cupressales; family Cupressaceae; genus Cryptomeria; species Cryptomeria japonica. The sequence goes on along the minus strand of NC_081405.1, from coordinate 317,615,581 downwards.
TCGTCTGTATATTGTTATGTATCGCCTTGATGGCTGGATTGTATGGTGTAACCTCTTGTACTCTTAACTTATTATTTATCCGAGGGGGTCTTGCAGTTGAGCAGACCCGGAGATGTAGCCCTTTAGGGGTGAACTCCGAGATCATTATGGTGTTATGTGGTGTATTCTCTTATGTTCCTTTATTCAGCTTTGTCATGTATGATTAATTTATGTTAGAATGGTTAAGTGGATAATTGGAATTAACTATTAATGCTTATTTTCAGTCTATCTTGAATGCCATGTGGATCGAATGCATAATTGGTTGAGATGCGGTTTATCGTAATGCATGTGTGAAATCGTCCTTTTAAATGCAATGAATTGGATTATGAATGAATGTAACTTAGAGTAATGAATTATACTCAGTTGTTGTTAAGGAATTTAAGATGCTTGGAAAGATCTCTTATGTTATGATGAAATCCTAGTGTATTAGAATGTTAAATGTATGGTTTGTAATTCTAAATGAAAAGATTGAATGAAGTTTATGAATGGATCTTAAATGATGAATCTTCGCTTGTGAATTACATTTCCCTCTCTTGAAAGGAATTATCCTACTTATGAATTATCTCGTTATTAAGATATTCAGCGTAATGGATTGATTGTGTAAGTTAAATGAATTGTGGAATTTAAGTAATCTCGTTGGGAAACTCTTTAGGAGTTAGTTGAAGTCTTCCGCTATGTAATCTGAATCTTTGTTATCATGTTGCATCTTATGTGTTGTAATTTTAAAAAAAAAAAATTTGCGCTCTATTCTTGTAACTTTAGCTTATCCCTTCGGGGTTTCCTGGCGGGGCATTATATTTGGTATCAGAGCCAAGTTGCAAACATTGGGATCTCTGGTGTCGCGTGTGCCCTCTATTTGTGTGAGGTGTATCGACCTTAGCTGGTGTGTAACGTGTGTGTTCACACCTTGTTTTCGCCTTCTTGATGTTGGTGCTTGAGTGCGTATATGTGCATTGTTTGCCTATTGATGTCTTGGTCTACGATTACTCTTATTTGGAAGGAGAGTCGTATGTACCATTCCTTATTGAGCATTGTACTCTTTAGACTAATCCATTTGGATCAGTCTGTGCTTGTCTTGAATTTGAAAGTGCGAATTATGTGTGTTTAAAGATTATGATCTGGCTTAGTGTGGTCCACTTGAAGGACTAGTATAGCAATTATTGAATGCTTATTTGTAGAAATTAAATGATCATCACCATTCCTCTCTCTCTTTCTGGAAATTAAAATGATTAAGAGATGTGTAATTATCTTTGATTCGAGTTTTCTTGGTTGTGAAAGAGAAAAGGTTGTGATTTCTCGTACCCTTGTGTGAGCCTTATGTCGTCTATGCTTTTAGATCATTAAAAAGGGCTATGGGTTTAAAATTTATTTTGGTTAATGGGAGAAAACTGCATGTGTATGTTTAAAGAATTCTCCTTATGTATGTTGTAGGAGTAGCATGATTAAATTCTACCTTAGTAAGGTGCATTGATATGCGAATAGATGAATTATGTGAAACTGCTTGGTTGGTAGAAGAAGTATTATAAAGAGCATGTTATTGTAGCTTTGAGAGAGTATTAATGTGTTCCCTGAAAGATTGTCTTATGTGTTTTATTAAACCAGTTTGATTGAAGATTATTTTAGCAAATGCTCCATTGAACTCGCTGTTGGGTATGTGGAATTACCTTAATGAGTTAGAAAGTGCGAACGAAAAGCTTGTTTGATGTGCATGCATTAATATGTTCTATTTGGTTAATAGCTCCTTGCTTATCTTTGATCGTAATGTGATCTTCTCTAATAGGTTGCAAATTATGACATGTGTCTGAATTGTATTATTATATGTGAGTGTTCTTATGAGGTCTTGCATTATCGAAAAGATTGCCTCTCTTGATCTCTATTTTGTCTGGAAAACTAGAACCTCTTGTTGCAACCATAATTATTGGGAATGTTTTGTTAGGCTGATTGTCATCCTTCTAAACGGTAGTGAAATGAAAACCGTGTAATTTAAGTGATAGGCTTATAGTCAGAAAATATATTATGCAGCGTGATCTTGTTTGATCTTGCGTGTTTTGTAGGAAATGGTTTGGTTATCAAACTCTCTTTCCCTTCTCTTTGCCTAATCATAAGATTTTTAGAAATGGTATTAAAGAGTGCATTGATTAAAATAGAATGTTATAAAACATGTGAAATCGTATGTTGCTTTTGGCTTCATAGTGATAGATGAGAATCTTAAGCTTTAGAAATGTATTTGCTTAGCTAGTAATTTAATTATGAATGCTTAGTAAGATTCGAGAAAGATATAGGAATGATGTTATTTCCTTATATAATTGTGAATTGTAATAATTTCAGTACTTGAATCTAGAGTAAACTTGATCCAGTTAATTATGTAAAAAGCGTAATTGGAATCTTCCTTGTATAGATGTTAGCGTACTGTAAAGTACTCCCCGTAAATGTGACTAAACTAGTGCTGGTGTAATTGTGTGTATTGTAAGAAACCAGTGCTTATCTTATGTGCCCATGGATTGGTGAAGTAATCAACCATGGAGGATATGTTGCTTATGAGTATGGGAAACCATACTGTCTGTGTGCTGTTGCTTATTTGTTTCCCTGCTGAGTACCAAACCTCGGGTTGTGGGTAACTCGGTATGTTAAGGGGTAGTATTCGAAGCGACCGTTCCTTGAATAGTATGGATTGGCGTGCGAGTAATGTCGACGCGAAGCGACTTTAGCTTCTCTACTTCGAGGAATGATATAGTTGTACTACTAAACTGTATCAAGATGTACTCAATACTTTCCCTTTGATGAACCTATTTACAGGTTTATGTGTGTCAGCCTATTCTCTTCCTTATCTGAGCATATAGATGGTAGTTTTTGTGCATATTGTTGGATTCTATTGGAGTATCTGTTGCCTTGTCTTCTTGAGAGGCGTGTTATTATTCTTACATAAGTTGCCAACTGGCCTGTGTTGGTAGACTTGTGGGTGGACCAGAGTCATGTATACCTCTGACTTACGACGAGTATCCTTCTAGATACGTCGCTATGCGGGATGTGGCTTGCGCGTGCTTTTTCCGCGAGGTGCACTACCATGCGGGATACGTCCATTGTGTGTTTTCTCCACTTGGGGTATTGCCATGCCACGTGACGACGTGATGCGGGGTGATGTCGAGGTGCACACCGCCATGCCATGTGGATAGTGTGACTATGTCGCACCACATGATGAGCTACTGCAATAGCTAGTCAGTTGTTCCTTCCTTCCTCGTTGGTGGCTAGATGCTAGTCACACAGTGATGTTACGTGCAGTTGTGATATTCTTTATATTTCTTTGGGGATCAGCAATTTATTTTACTTTGATTGTGAAGGTTTAGCCACGATCTGGTGATCTTTTGCACTTTGATTTGGTGTTGAAATTCCGGATTATTTTCTTACCTTATTGTTGGAATTGAGGATTTATTATCTTTATTCATCTGTATTTTGGTGGCTGAACTGGTTTATCATTATTGTTTTCGGATGCTGGTCTTGTGTTGCAATGTGAAATTCCTCTCCAAGGACGTATGATACGGAATTGGTAGAGTGTGTGCGAGGAAGTTGTTGTAGGGAACCGTGAGGATGGGGGTATGTGAGGCTGTGATGCAGCTAGTACCCACTACCTACCTATGTGTGGTGACTATCTCTTGGAGGCTAACCACCTTGTACAACAAGGGATATTCACAAAGGTCTTGTATGGAAGGTAGCACCGCTATGGTGTACCTAGCACCATCAAGCCTTTGAGTGAGATATTGGATTCTTATGATCATATTGTTGTTCTGAGATCAGGCATAGAGATGCTGATCGTGCATGTTATCATTGACCGAGCATTAGACATGCTCACATGTGGCCTTTTCTGTTATGCATTCCAGTTATGTGGATGGTTATTATTTGTATCATGGAGTAAATTGTGTTAGCTTGTCACTATGTTATGGGACATAGTCATTGGAAAGGTTTTCTTATGCCTGGCAAGTGTAAACAAGTGAGTTATTTTGTTGCTCTTATTTCATGAAAGCTAATTTGGCTGTAGAAATTGATATTTTGAGCTAGTTCTATGTTATAAAATTTTATGATAAAGATGGATTGGTAAAGGAAAATTGATCTTATGGCATGTTTTTCTGTCATTTGTGATCGATGATTATGGTAATTGTTGTTTACCTCTTTGTAATGCTTTAATTTGGTTTACTGAAAGGAAGAAAATTCTTATTTCTCTGCTATGATTGTGGATGATTCCTAGAATATCTTTAAGGAACGTATGGTTTAGATGTATCTTGCCAATGGATAATGGCGTTTGTGAAGGATTTTGCAATTATATTTCATTTATTTATGGAAAGTTTTCTATGTGCAATTTGATCTTTGTTGAATGAGTTTCAGGACTGATGCGTACGACATGTTCTCCATCTAGCCTTACGACTTCCAGGAGTAAGTCGGAACCTAGGGGGGGAGAATGTAGTACCCCTACCGTAATCAATCTCTAACCTTGGTTTAATCTTGATCAGTTTATCGTAATATTATGATTAGTGTTAGATGTTTGATTTAACGCATAGCTATTGATGTGGTTTTCTCACTAGTTGTATGCAGGTTATTTAGTGTTCTTATTTCATGGTATTCATCTGGCTAACGCATTCATTAAGTTATTATATATGTATGCATGTATGATCGTTGGTTGCAGGAGATTTCAGGTACGAAGTCGCATGAGTGCGAGGTTCGTCGTCACCTAGTTTTGTAGGTTTGAGCATACCTTTTAATCCTTAGAGTTGGATCAGGTGGTCGTAAGACCTTAGTCGACCTTAGTCGTGCTCTAGTGAGCATCGCCAGTCGTCGTCGGTAATCCCTTCTTGTTTGGGTTTGCGAGTCGTCTGTTTGGTTGACCTTCTCGGTTTGCGTGCCTGGTGTGTTTGGTTAATTGATGAATTAGTCCTTAGTAATTTCTTGATTAAATATATGCGTTTGTGCATTGAGGATTAACAGATTAAATTAATCTGGTTTTCGTTAGGTGACTTTCGTTGTTAATGAATTGCCTGTTTTAAATTGGAAGTAAATTTGAATTAATGTCTGATTTTGAATATTAAATGCATTATTTATATATGCTGTCGAAAAAGAAAGTTTGTTTTTATTATCGCAATAGATTGATTGTGTTCTGTTGGATTATTAAATTTGAACGGCTAAATTTGATTAATTGAGAAAATCGAATTTTGAATTGATAAAGCAAGTTATATTGTTAATAATTAGAAAAGGATTAATTTTATGAATTATTTGTAAATAAAAGATTTTATTCCAAAAATGGAAATTTTTGGGTCAACTCTTCCATATAACCCAAATTTGGGGAAATTGGAGAGGATGGACATTTTTGGAAAGTTTTGGATTGGAGATGGAAAATTGGAGGCTTTGGCAGCTGAGATTGGGATTCTTCAACCGATCTTGCCAGGATTGCGAGATCAGGTAGGATCCAACTCTTTTTTTTTTAGTTTTTGGTTTAAAATGAAAATGGGGATTTTATCTTGGATTTAAATTTTCCTTCGAATGCCATGTTTATGGATCGATTTGGTAAATTACCAGCTTGGCTGGAAGTGATTTAGAGGTGCTGTTAATTCCTCTTGTTTTGGGCGTTTTTGTTCTGAAAGCTCGAATTGTGTTTTAAAGGAAATGAAAACATTTATTCTTAATATCGAACTGTGTGTTAATTTTTAAGCAATATTTATTTTCCAAACCCGGCCTGTGCGTTTCGTTTGAATTTAAACCTGTGAGTTTTGTTCGAATTGAAACCTGTGCGTATATGTGTTAACCTTCGGGGCGTTTCGCGTTGTTTTATCGAACTGGGCTTTGTTTGAACCCCCGGACTGCGCGTTGTTTTTATTGTTTTAACGGTGTTTTGGGGTTGGACGCGGGGAGCGGAGCTCCCCCGCTCCTCCTCCCCCCTTCCCCCCGCATGCTAACCTTATGCCTCCCCCGCGCTGTGTGTTAGTCTATGCCGCGGCACACTACGGTGGCCGCAGGGCCGCGGTGGCCGCAGGGCGCCGCGGACCTGCGGGCACCGCAGCGGCGCCGCCCGCATGGGCTCCCCTGCGTTTTCGTGTGGACGGCGGCTAGGGTTAGGGCACGGCCCGCCCAGCTCGCCTCCCCAATTACTTTTTTTAATGCGTTTTGTAATTTTAAGCATGGTTTAAAAAGAATGGTTATTGTAATGTATATTTTGTTTAGTATTTTAAAAAAAAAAGATCATAGTTTCTTTTAAACGCGTTTTGATTTAAACGTAGTTTTTGGGACGTAGTTTATCAAAATTGTTTTTTTTATGTATTTCTTTTTGTATTAAAAAAAAAATGCATTTGATACTTATATCACTTTAATGGAAGTATTATTAATGTTAAGTTTAAGTTAGATACCTGATTATGAATAAAGGTAGAATGTCACGTTAAATGTTAAATTGGTATTGGTTAATTTTATAATGGGGTTATCGGTTAATCAGTATCCAGTTTCATTTCACACCTTTGATACCTGTTCTAATTAAGTTATGGAACTGGTATTTTTGCAATTTAATATTGTCGATGTAATCCTACTTGATGACGTTAAATATGATCGTAGGATATATTATTGAGTAATCGAAAAGTAGTGAAATATTTATCGTTGGGCATTAGAAATTAAAACGATGTGCTTGGAAATGATTATCTCCATTTAGATTCTCTTTCTATATTTGTATATTCCGTAATCCGTATTATGTAACTGGAATTGAAATCATGAATCTGTAGAGATTGATTGTAGACCAGTATGTTAATGACGTTTTGGGATGGAGATTAAATATCTTATTTTAATCGTTTAAACGGTTGTCTGAATTTTAATAATATGATTTGGTTAAAACTCATTATGGCTTAAACGGCCTGTTCGATGCTTTGAACCTTAGGAGTTAGAAAACCAGGAACGACTCATCCCTTGACAAGGTAGATAACTGTAATATGTTTTTAGATCATGTAGAAAACTTGATCGATTTTAATGATTAAATCAATTTGAGGAACATTGTCTTTTCTGATTATTGTCTTGCGAGTTTAATTACTGTATTCGCTTTAATTATGAAATGACATGTTTTGCTTGGTGTAAAAGGACCCTGTCGTATGGATGATTTGGTGTTCCTGTTTCAGTCCTCGAATTTTGAGTTGACTATGGTATTGTGATGTTGTCTTAGTTGGTTATATCCTCTTTGAGTGAGTCGAATAATGATTCGTGGTTAACCTTAGTTGTCAGGTCTCTAGTTAGAGCACCGTCAGTAAGTGAGTAACCTTGAGTCGTGTTTGACCTGATGATTGTATCTTCTTGAACTCCGTTCGTCTTACCATGTGTATTCCGTGGTTTGAGTTCGTTTGAGTCAGTCTAGTGTCGTATGGGAAAGTGGCTTTCGATTGGGGGCCGCGCCCAAAGTGGCTGCTGGATAACCCGTCGAAAGTGAGTCTAATAAGTGATAACCTAAGTAGAGTAGAAAATAATCTCTAAATAAGATAATGTGCCTCACACATGGAACGAATGCTATCATAGATTCGGCATGCTGTGAGAAGGCCTGAAATGGCAAACCATCTTCCTTGTCTTCACGAGAGGATGTGTGGGTCCACATGAGGCTTGGATGGGCCGGAAGTTCGGATTAGGTTGCCAGGGTTACCAGTGTATGGGCCGGGACCTATGAAGACTTGCCATGGTATCCATACCAGGTTGTGTGATGACACTTGTCCCTACGTTCGCTAGTGTGTTGTCGTTTGTCCTTTGTAAGTCGTCTTTTCGTCTCTGCCCTTGTGAGTGTCAGTTCCATGTTTGACCTTGGGTGGTGATGGCTCAGTGTTATGGATGCTCTTCTGGACCTCTTGTATTAGCTTGATTATGTTCAGCTGGATCCTGTTCTTCTTAAGGATCGTTTATGTATTAATGGACCGATGCGGTCGTCTGTATATTGTTATGTATCGCCTTGATGGCTGGATTGTATGGTGTAACCTCTTGTACTCTTAACTTATTATTTATCCGAGGGGGTCTTGCAGTTGAGCAGACCCGGAGATGTAGCCCTTTAGGGGTGAACTCCGAGATCATTATGGTGTTATGTGGTGTATTCTCTTATGTTCCTTTATTCAGCTTTGTCATGTATGATTAATTTATGTTAGAATGGTTAAGTGGATAATTGGAATTAACTATTAATGCTTATTTTCAGTCTATCTTGAATGCCATGTGGATCGAATGCATAATTGGTTGAGATGCGGTTTATCGTAATGCATGTGTGAAATCGTCCTTTTAAATGCAATGAATTGGATTATGAATGAATGTAACTTAGAGTAATGAATTATACTCAGTTGTTGTTAAGGAATTTAAGATGCTTGGAAAGATCTCTTATGTTATGATGAAATCCTAGTGTATTAGAATGTTAAATGTATGGTTTGTAATTCTAAATGAAAAGATTGAATGAAGTTTATGAATGGATCTTAAATGATGAATCTTCGCTTGTGAATTACATTTCCCTCTCTTGAAAGGAATTATCCTACTTATGAATTATCTCGTTATTAAGATATTCAGCGTAATGGATTGATTGTGTAAGTTAAATGAATTGTGGAATTTAAGTAATCTCGTTGGGAAACTCTTTAGGAGTTAGTTGAAGTCTTCCGCTATGTAATCTGAATCTTTGTTATCATGTTGCATCTTATGTGTTGTAATTTTAAAAAAAAAAAATTTGCGCTCTATTCTTGTAACTTTAGCTTATCCCTTCGGGGTTTCCTGGCGGGGCATTATATTTGGTATCAGAGCCAAGTTGCAAACATTGGGATCTCTGGTGTCGCGTGTGCCCTCTATTTGTGTGAGGTGTATTGACCTTAGCTGGTGTGTAACGTGTGTGTTCACACCTTGTTTTCACCTTCTTGATGTTGGTGCTTGAGTGCGTATATGTGCATTGTTTGCCTATTGATGTCTTGGTCTACGATTACTCTTATTTGGAAGGAGAGTCGTATGTACCATTCCTTATTGAGCGTTGTACTCTTTAGACTAATCCATTTGGATCAGTCTGTGCTTGTCTTGAATCTGAAAGTGCGAATTATGTGTGTTTAAAGATTATGATCTGGCTTAGTGTGGTCCACTTGAAGGACTAGTATAGCAATTATTGAATGCTTATTTGTAGAAATTAAATGATCATCACCATTCCTCTCTCTCTTTCTGGAAATTAAAATGATTAAGAGATGTGTAATTATCTTTGATTCGAGTTTTCTTGGTTGCGAAAGAGAAAAGGTTGTGATTTCTCGTACCCTTGTGTGAGCCTTATGTCGTCTATGCTTTTAGATCATTAAAAAGGGCTATGGGTTTAAAATTTATTTTGGTTAATGGGAGAAAACTGCATGTGTATGTTTAAAGAATTCTCCTTATGTATGTTGTAGGAGTAGCATGATTAAATTCTACCTTAGTAAGGTGCATTGATATGCGAATAGATGAATTATGTGAAACTGCTTGGTTGGTAGAAGAAGTATTATAAAGAGCATGTTATTGTAGCTTTGAGAGAGTATTAATGTGTTCCCTGAAAGATTGTCTTATGTGTTTTATTAAACCAGTTTGATTGAAGATTATTTTAGCAAATGCTCCATTGAACTCGCTGTTGGGTATGTGGAATTACCTTAATGAGTTAGAAAGTGCGAACGAAAAGCTTGTTTGATGTGCATGCATTAATATGTTCTATTTGGTTAATAGCTCCTTGCTTATCTTTGATCGTAATGTGATCTTCTCTAATAGGTTGCAAATTATGACATGTATCTGAATTGTATTATTATATGTGAGTGTTCTTATGAGGTGTTGCATTATCGAAAAGATTGCCTCTCTTGATCTCTATTTTGTCTGGAAAACTAGAACCTCTTGTTGCAACCATAATTATTGGGAATGTTTTGTTAGGCTGATTGTCATCCTTCTAAACGGTAGTGAAATGAAAACCGTGTAATTTAAGTGATAGGCTTATAGTCAGAAAATATATTATGCAGCGTGATCTTGTTTGATCTTGCGTGTTTTGTAGGAAATGGTTTGGTTATCAAACTCTCTTTCCCTTCTCTTTGCCTAATCATAAGATTTTTAGAAATGGTATTAAAGAGTGCATTGATTAAAATAGAATGTTATAAAACATGTGAAATCGTATGTTGCTTTTGGCTTCATAGTGATAGATGGGAGTCTTAAGCTTTAGAAATGTATTTGCTTAGCTAGTAATTTAATTATGAATGCTTAGTAAGATTCGAGAAAGATATAGGAATGATGTTATTTCCTTATATAATTGTGAATTGTAATAATTTCAGTACTTGAATCTAGAGTAAACTTGATCCAGTTAATTATGTAAAAAGCGTAATTGGAATCTTCCTTGTATAGATGTTAGCGTACTGTAAAGTACTCCCCGTAAATGTGACTAAACCAGTGCTGGTGTAATTGTGTGTATTGTAAGAAACCAGTGCTTATCTTATGTGCCCATGGATTGGTGAAGTAAACAACCATGGAGGATATGATGCTTATGAGTATGGGAAACCATACTGTCTGTGTGCTGTTGCTTATTTGTTTCCCTGCTGAGTACCAAACCTCGGGTTGTGGGTAACTCGGTATGTTAAGGGGTAGTATTCGAAGCGACTGTTCCTTGAATAGTATGGATTGGCGTGCGAGTAATTTCGACGCGAAGCGACTTTAGCTTCTCTACTTCGAGGAATGATATAGTTGTACTACTAAACTGTATCAAGGTGTACTCAATACTTTCCCTTTGATGAACCTATTTACAGGTTTATGTGTGTCAGCCTATTCTCTTCCTTATCTGAGCATATAGATGGTAGTTTTTGTGCATATTGTTGGATTCTATTGGAGTATCTGTTGCCTTGTCTTCTTGAGAGGCGTGTTATTATTCTTACATAAGTTGCCAACTGGCCTGTGTTGGTAGACTTGTGGGTGGACCAGAGTCATGTATACCTCTGACTTACGACGAGTATCCTTCTAGATACGTCGCTATGCGGGATGTGGCTTGCGCGTGCTTTTTCCGCGAGGTGCACTACCATGCGGGATACGTCCATTGTGTGTTTTCTCCACTTGGGGTATTGCCATGCCACGTGACGACGTGATGCGGGGTGATGTCGAGGTGCACACCGCCATGCCATGTGGATAGTGTGACTATGTCGCACCACATGATGAGCTACTGCAATAGCTAGTCAGTTGTTCCTTCCTTCCTCGTTGGTGGCTAGATGCTAGTCACACAGTGATGTTACGTGCAGTTGTGATATTCTTTATATTTCTTTGGGGATCAGCAATTTATTTTACTTTGATTGTGAAGGTTTAGCCACGATCTGGTGATCTTTTGCACTTTGATTTGGTGTTGAAATTCCGGATTATTTTCTTACCTTATTGTTGGAATTGAGGATTTATTATCTTTATTCATCTGTATTTTGGTGGCTGAACTGGTTTATCATTATTGTTTTCGGATGCTGGTCTTGTGTTGCAATGTGAAATTCCTCTCCAAGGACGTATGATACGGAATTGGTAGAGTGTGTGCGAGGAAGTTGTTGTAGGGAACCGTGAGGATGGGGGTATGTGAGGCTGTGATGCAGCTAGTACCCACTACCTACCTATGTGTGGTGACTATCTCTTGGAGGCTAACCACCTTGTACAACAAGGGATATTCACAAAGGTCTTGTATGGAAGGTAGCACCGCTATGGTGTACCTAGCACCATCAAGCCTTTGAGTGAGATATTGGATTCTTATGATCATATTGTTGTTCTGAGATCAGGCATAGAGATGCTGATCGTGCATGTTATCATTGACCGAGCATTAGACATGCTCACATGTGGCCTTTTCTGTTATGCATTCCAGTTATGTGGATGGTTATTATTTGTATCATGGAGTAAATTGTGTTAGCTTGTCACTATGTTATGGGACATAGTCATTGGAAAGGTTTTCTTATGCCTGGCAAGTGTAAACAAGTGAGTTATTTTGTTGCTCTTATTTCATGAAAGCTAATTTGGCTGTAGAAATTGATATTTTGAGCTAGTTCTATGTTATAAAATTTTATGATAAAGATGGATTGGTAAAGGAAAATTGATCTTATGGCATGTTTTTCTGTCATTTGTGATCGATGATTATGGTAATTGTTGTTTACCTCTTTGTAATGCTTTAATTTGGTTTACTGAAAGGAAGAAAATTCTTATTTCTCTGCTATGATTGTGGATGATTCCTAGAATATCTTTAAGGAACGTATGGTTTAGATGTATCTTGCCAATGGATAATGGCGTTTGTGAAGGATTTTGCAATTATATTTCATTTATTTATGGAAAGTTTTCTATGTGCAATTTGATCTTTGTTGAATGAGTTTCAGGACTGATGCGTACGACATGTTCTCCATCTAGCCTTACGACTTCCAGGAGTAAGTCGGAACCTAGGGGGGGAGAATGTAGTACCCCTACCGTAATCAATCTCTAACCTTGGTTTAATCTTGATCAGTTTATCGTAATATTATGATTAGTGTTAGATGTTTGATTTAACGCATAGCTATTGATGTGGTTTTCTCACTAGTTGTATGCAGGTTATTTAGTGTTCTTATTTCATGGTATTCATCGAGCTAACGCATTCATTAAGTTATTATATATGTATGCATGTATGATCGTTGGTTGCAGGAGATTTCAGGTACGAAGTCGCATGAGTGCGAGGTTCGTCGTCACCTAGTTTTGCAGGTTTGAGCATACCTTTTAATCCTTAGAGTTGGATCAGGTGGTCGTAAGACCTTAGTCGACCTTAGTCGTGCTCTAGTGAGCATCGCCAGTCGTCGTCGGTAATCCCTTCTTGTTTGGGTTTGCGAGTCGTCTGTTTGGTTGACCTTCTCGGTTTGCGTGCCTGGTGTGTTTGGTTAATTGATGAATTAGTCCTTAGTAATTTCTTGATTAAATATATGCGTTTGTGCATTGAGGATTAACGGATTAAATTAATCTGGTTTTCGTTAGGTGACTTTCGTTGTTAATGAATTGCCTGTTTTAAATTGGAAGTAAATTTGAATTAATGTCTGATTTTGAATATTAAATGCATTATTTATATATGCTGTCGAAAAAGAAAGTTTGTTTTTATTATCGCAATAGATTGATTGTGTTCTGTTGGATTATTAAATTTGAACGGCTAAATTTGATTAATTGAGAAAATCGAATTTTGAATTGATAAAGCAAGTTATATTGTTAATAATTAGAAAAGGATTAATTTTATGAATTATTTGTAAATAAAAGATTTTATTCCAAAAATGGAAATTTTTGGGTCAACTCTTCCATATAACCCAAATTTGGGGAAATTGGAGAGGATGGACATTTTTGGAAAGTTTTGGATTGGAGATGGAAAATTGGAGGCTTTGGCAGCTGAGATTGGGATTCTTCAACCGATCTTGCCAGGATTGCGAGATCAGGTAGGATCCAACTCTTTTTTTTTTAGTTTTTGGTTTAAAATGAAAATGGGGATTTTATCTTGGATTTAAATTTTCCTTCGAATGCCATGTTTATGGATCGATTTGGTAAATTACCAGCTTGGCTGGAAGTGATTTAGAGGTGCTGTTAATTCCTCTTATTTTGGGCGTTTTTGTTCTGAAAGCTCGAATTGTGTTTTAAAGGAAATGAAAACATTTATTCTTAATATCGAACTGTGTGTTAATTTTTAAGCAATATTTATTTTCCAAACCCGGCCTGTGCGTTTCGTTTGAATTTAAACCTGTGAGTTTTGTTCGAATTGAAACCTGTGCGTATATGTGTTAACCTTCGGGGCGTTTCGCGTTGTTTTATCGAACTGGGCTTTGTTTGAACCCCCGGACTGTGCGTTGTTTTTATTGTTTTAACGGTGTTTTGGGGTTGGAGGCGGGGAGCGGAGCTCCCCCGCTCCTCCTCCCCCCTTCCCCCCGCATGCTAACCTTATGCCTCCCCCGCGCTGTGTGTTAGTCTATGCCGCGGCACACTGCGGTGGCCGCAGGGCCGCGGTGGCCGCAGGGCGCCGCGGACCTGCGGGCACCGCAGCGGCGCCGCCCGCATGGGCTCCCCTGCGTTTTCGTGTGGATGGCGGCTAGGGTTAGGGCACGGCCCGCCCAGCTCGCCTCCCCACTTACTTTTTTTAATGCGTTTTGTAATTTTAAGCATGGTTTAAAAAGAATGGTTATTGTAATGTATATTTTGTTTAGTATTTTAAAAAAAAAAGATCATAGTTTCTTTTAAACGCGTTTTGATTTAAACGTAGTTTTTGGGACGTAGTTTATCAAAATTGTTTTTTTTATGTATTTCTTTTTGTATTAAAAAAAAAATGCATTTGATACTTATATCACTTTAATGGAAGTATTATTAATGTTAAGTTTAAGTTAGATACCTGATTATGAATAAAGGTAGAATGTCACGTTAAATGTTAAATTGGTATTGGTTAATTTTATAATGGGGTTATCGGTTAATCAGTATCCAGTTTCATTTCACGCCTTTGATACCTGTTCTAATTAAGTTATGGAACTGGTATTTTTGAAATTTAATATTGTCGATGTAATCCTACTTGATGACGTTAAATATGATCGTAGGATATATTATTGAGTAATCGAAAAGTAGTGAAATATTTATCGTTGGGCATTAGAAATTAAAACGATGTGCTTGGAAATGATTATCTCCATTTAGATTCTCTTTCTATATTTGTATATTCCGTAATCCGTATTATGTAACTGGAATTGAAATCATGAATCTGTAGAGATTGATTGTAGACCAGTATGTTAATGACGTTTTGGGATGGAGATTAAATATCTTATTTTAATCGTTTAAACGGTTGTCTGAATTTTAATAATATGATTTGGTTAAAACTCATTATGGCTTAAACGGCCTGTTCGATGCTTTGAACCTTAGGAGTTAGAAAACCAGGAACGACTCATCCCTTGACAAGGTAGATAACTGTAATATGTTTTTAGATCATGTAGAAAACTTGATCGATTTTAATGATTAAATCAATTTGAGGAACATTGTCTTTTCTGATTATTGTCTTGCGAGTTTAATTACTGTATTCGCTTTAATTATGAAATGACATGTTTTGCTTGGTGTAAAAGGACCCTGTCGTATGGATGATTTGGTGTTCCTGTTTCAGTCCTCGAATTTTGAGTTGACTATGGTATTGTGATGTTGTCTTAGTTGGTTATATCCTCTTTGAGTGAGTCGAATAATGATTCGTGGTTAACCTTAGTTGTCAGGTCTCTAGTTAGAGCACCGTCAGTAAGTGAGTAACCTTGAGTCGTGTTTGACCTGATGATTGTATCTTCTTGAACTCCGTTCGTCTTACCATGTGTATTCCGTGGTTTGAGTTCGTTTGAGTCAGTCTAGTGTCGTATGGGAAAGTGGCTTTCAATTGGGGGCCGCGCCCAAAGTGGCTGCTGGATAACCCGTCGAAAGTGAGTCTAATAAGTGATAACCTAAGTAGAGTAGAAAATAATCTCTAAATAAGATAATGTGCTTCACACATGGAACGAATGCTATCATAGATTCGGCATGCTGTGAGAAGGCCTGAAATGGCAAACCATCTTCCTTGTCTTCACGAGAGGATGTGTGGGTCCACATGAGGCTTGGATGGGCCAGAAGTTCGGATTAGGTTGCCAGGGTTACCAGTGTATGGGCCGGGACCTATGAAGACTTGCCATGGTATCCATACCAGGTTGTGTGATGACACTTGTCCCTACGTTCGCTAGTGTGTTGTCGTTTGTCCTTTGTATGTCGTCTTTTCGTCTCTGCCCTTGTGAGTGTCAGTTCCATGTTTGACCTTGGGTGGTGATGGCTCAGTGTTATGGATGCTCTTCTGGACCTCTTGTATTAGCTTGATTATGTTCAGCTGGATCCTGTTCTTCTTAAGGATCGTTTATGTATTAATGGACCGATGCGGTCGTCTGTATATTGTTATGTATCGCCTTGATGGCTGGATTGTATGGTGTAACCTCTTGTACTCTTAACTTATTATTTATCCGAGGGGGTCTTGCAGTTGAGCAGACCCGGAGATGTAGCCCTTTAGGGGTGAACTCCGAGATCATTATGGTGTTATGTGGTGTATTCTCTTATGTTCCTTTATTCAGCTTTGTCATGTATGATTAATTTATGTTAGAATGGTTAAGTGGATAATTGGAATTAACTATTAATGCTTATTTTCAGTCTATCTTGAATGCCATGTGGATCGAATGCATAATTGGTTGAGATGCGGTTTATCGTAATGCATGTGTGAAATCGTCCTTTTAAATGCAATGAATTGGATTATGAATGAATGTAACTTAGAGTAATGAATTATACTCAGTTGTTGTTAAGGAATTTAAGATGCTTGGAAAGATCTCTTATGTTATGATGAAATCCTAGTGTATTAGAATGTTAAATGTATGGTTTGTAATTCTAAATGAAAAGATTGAATGAATTTTATGAATGGATCTTAAATGATGAATCTTCGCTTGTGAATTACATTTCCCTCTCTTGAAAGGAATTATCCTGCTTATGAATTATCTCGTTATTAAGATATTCAGCGTAATGGATTGATTGTGTAAGTTAAATGAATTGTGGAATTTAAGTAATCTCATTGGGAAACTCTTTAGGAGTTAGTTGAAGTCTTCCGCTATGTAATCTGAATCTTTGTTATCATGTTGCATCTTATGTGTTGTAATTTAAAAAAAAAAAAATTTGCGCTCTATTCTTGTAACTTTAGCTTATCCCTTCGGGGTTTCCTGGCGGGGCATTACACCTATTTACTAGCTCTTGGAGTTTCTTAGTGTGAGTAGGGTGCTTTATCCTTCTTCTAAATATTTCTATTTAGTCATAATTGAGAAAATATTATAGAGATCATTTTGAGAGAAAGTATTAAAGCAAGTATCTTTGGATGTAAATATTACGGAGAAACAAGCCATAACAATCTACATGCAAGTGTGTTTTTATGATTAAGCCACTTATTTTGTATCATGTCGTGCTAGTACATCAACCCTTCAGGGCTTATCCAAAGAGCATTGCGTCACCACCAGTATCAAGTCAGAGGTAATATTATTTTAATTCGACATTTCTCTTCAAACTTATCCTCTACCCTATAAGGCACACACTCTATTTTGTAATTAAAATTGTTGTAGTGGAGGTTAATTCCTACCCAAATTTTAACTTAGGCAAGCCCTTATACAATGGACCAAATGTTTTTCCCTCTTTTCTATGTGTAGGTTACAAGTTTTATTTTTGAAATTTGTAGAGTTGCATAGGGTGGACTAAGACACATAGTTATATATTCATAACATACAAAACCTCATGGACAATGTCAATAAGAACAACAATCTGATACACTTTAGCTAACTTTCAAAGAGCATGATTTGAGGAGAATTATGATCTAGAATCCAAATTCTTATTTTGTAAGACACGTGAAAGTAATAAGGCACCTAACACATCGGTCTCACATTTTCAAGCTTAGATTTCAACGTTAGGTTCCTTTCTATGTCTGTTTTTTACATTTATATTTTTATGTTTACAATTTATTATGTTCCTAGATGTTTGTGCTAAATATTGTCAATTTTCTAGCATTTAACCTATTTATTACATGTAATCACATAGAAAAAACACAAAAAGAGGAGGATAATCATATACAACATCCCACTCTCTTTTGGAACTAAAGTTGGATCTTATTAATTATTCCCCTTAATGAAATAAATTGATGTAGTGATTGATTAAGATCTTAGTTTACCTTTCTATGCTAAGCCTCCTATTTCCACCATTTTAGTATTTTTGAAATTTTATTTGAAACATTTTCTACTATAAGTATATCTTTCATTCAAAAACCTTAAAAAAGATTTGACCTAATAATATTTAATATGATGATTCTTGTTTGAGTTGTATTTAAGCTTGAGTAGTATATTGATGAGAAATTAAGTAGATGAAATTGAAGTGAACATATGCAATGCCTTGAGTAATAGATCACTTCTTGGTCATTATATTTTCATTGCTATTTCCTCTTTTCATTTTGATTATGTAGTCCATTAATAGGAAAAAAATTCCTATATGTTTCTTGTCTCTTATTTCATATAAATAAAATATATAATATATTATAGTCTACATCCAACCTATGTGTTCATTATTTCATCGTTCACAACAAAATTGAAAAACATTTCTTATTTCATATAAATAAAATATATAATCTATTATAGTCTACATCCTGCCTATGTATTCATTATTTCATCATTTACAACAAAATTGAAAAACATTTCTATTGAATCATGGAACTCAGTCCATCTTACACAATTGTCCAAGAGGTCCTATCTACTATATAGAGGTTAAACATAGTTAATCTATTTAGTTCAGTGATAACTACTAGACTTGACTAGATAGGTTGGGTGTAGCTATCTTCCATTATCATTTTCTACCTTAAGATATTTGAACACATCTTTTCATCTCGCCTCCCATCGCAACCTCACTTGTTAGCACATTCCAACATCTTTCCCATAAATAAATAATAAAGGGTGTGAGCACAACAAGGGCACCAAGAAGCTCGTTCATATGTAGGAAATCATGTTAGTATCACCACAGTTAATATATGTCATATATATGTCATATAATGTTTTAGTGCTATTAATATATGTCATTGAAAGTTAATATTGGTCTATCCTAATGTCTTATCTACTTATATAGGTATTATCTATCTATTTAGGGTTGTATCATCATTTTGACTTTCATACATTAGGGTGAAAATTATGTTACTATTGCTATCTTATGTGTTTTCCATGCCTTATTATTTAATATAATTTATATAATTATTGCATGGTACATTCACAATACTCATTTATTTTACATAGTTCACATACTTGCATTTGGATTTCATGTACTATTTTTCTATCTTCTCCAATTCCTTGCATGTTATAGATGAAACCTATTAAATGGGGCATATCCAATAATTTATTCACATATTTGTCGATATTTAAATTATTTACAAGTTTCTACCTATAGACTCATCATCATGTCTAGATAAATATTGGTGACATGGCATGATAATCTTTGAAATACCATGTCATCCTATGACAAATGCAATAGGTGGGGGACTACAACACCTATTTCCACAAAGGGAGAATATATTTAACCATATTATTATTCCCTTTCACATGATCATTAATAGAAAATTCAGCTCGCAAGTGTCTTTTTTTTCACTTATATGAAAAATACTACTTATTGTATACCTTTCTTTATTTTGTAGATTCTAATATATTGGGGTCCATTATTTATGTTGAACTAAAATAATAAGTAATTAAACCTAATATAGTTTAAAATAAAAGTCAATTCTAGGATTCACATGTAGCTCAAAATGATGAATAAATATAATGGTGAGATTTACATACCCATGCTAATTACCATATAGTTTTACATGAAGCATTTTAAAGGAACGAATTTATACAATGATATTTAAAAATGAAACACTTGTGTGCAAAGTAAGGTTTATACTCCAATTTTCTATGCCTCTCTATTTACACTCATTCCCATGCATTTGACCATCTATTTTCAATATCCAAACATGTATCTCATGCATCTAACATGCATCGGTTGAATCTCTTCTATAATGAGAACTTTGCAATGCTATGTATTGCACTATTCAAATATTTCTCTGAATGTAAGGATGTCTTCACATGGATTTACAAGTGCCTCAAATGAGTATGGGTACAATTTTATATTCACCAAATTCCTTTAGTGCCTTCATATCTCATATTTAGTTATTATCAAGGATCTATTTCCAATCCCATTCATAGACTCCATTCTCAACGAAATAGCAAGAATTGAGATATACTTCTCAATGGATAGATATTTTTCTTACAACCAAATACGCATTATTGAAGAAGAAAAACTAAATGATATCTTCATATTAGAAGATGAAGTATATCCATATCAAAATATTTATATGTACGTTAAACTAGAAAGGGCTCTAAGCTTGTAGTACAATTTGTGGGTCCATTTGAGCTTTTAGAGTGTAGAGTTATAGTATCATATCCTCTAACTTTGTTACCTAGCTTTTCTTGCATCCAAGTCATGTTTTTTATTATTTTATGTTGATATTTTATGTTCATGATACATCGAATATTCTAGATTGGAGTGCCTTGTCGTAATAGGTGGTGAAGTAGTTGACTTTAGAGACCCTTTAATTAGTAAGTCGTTGGAGGTGGGAGATTCAAAGGTGAGAGTTAGATCAAATAAGGGTCTAATGAGACATGTATGATTGGAATGCTACTAAAGGGCACTACTTCAATGAGGGCATTTTTGTTGGACATTGTTGCTGCTAGGATATGTTGTTGTCATTGATGTCAACATATTCCTGTGATTTATTTCTCTGATGATTGAAAATTGGTTTATTGTGATCATGGTTTGGTGTATGGAGTATATCTAGTGTTATTACATCTTTATGTATTGTCTTTAGTGATACACAAAGCTTAATTGATGATATCATATGATCCAGTTTCCAGTTTGGTTTTTTGATCAGTGCTTTGCAGAGTTCAGTATTTCCTTCAGTATATTTCGGTGTGATCAGATCTTGAGCCAATTCTTTGGGAGCTTTGTTGGGATGGTCCTATGTATCTTCATTTCAAATGGTTCGTGATTATTTTCCCCGCAAGTTATCTTTCTTCATGATTGTTGTTTCTATTTGAGTATTCTTGAGTTTCAGACATTGATTGATGAAGATTTGATAAGTGGTGTTGGCGCAACTGTTACTACTAATTCTAATGTGCTTTCTGGTTTTCCCTAATTATTTCCTTTTTTTTTTTATGATCTGTATTGATTAGTGTGTGAGTTTCTAGTGATTTTCATGATTCGGTGATGTATTTCATTTATGAGGTTTTTCTAGTGGTGTAGCATGTTGTGGTTGATCTTGGCATAATTTCTGGTGGTGATGAGCATTTGGAAATTTGATTTAGGTCTATGCTATGTCATGCATATCATTATATTAGTCTGGTGGTCTATCTTTGTATAGTGTGATGTAATTTTGTAATTGTGAGTTGAGGATTTAGCCGACCTTGTTGTCAAGGTTGATGAATTCTATAAATAGGTGTCATATTCATGTAATTTTGGTGTCAATTTTGTGTCTGGATTATATGAGAGTGGTGTATGTGCAAACAAGCAAATACATATTTTAGTATTGTGATTGAACAAAGATTTGTGTTGCTGAGTAGGCAATTGTGCTTAATCGAAACTTTTATTTGGCATTTGTAGATGCTATTATTGTAGTTCATATCTTCTGGATTGTTGTTTGTGTAGTACCCCTACCGTAATCAATCTCTAACCTTGGTTTAATCTTGATTAGTTTATCGTGATATTATGATTATAATCAGATGTTGATTTTACGCATAGCTATTGATGTGGTTTTCTCCCTAGTTGTATGCAGGTTATTCAGTGTCCCTATTTCGTGATTTTAGTATCGGACTAACGCTTTCATTAGATTTTATAAATGTATGCATGTATGATATTTTGTTGCAGGAGATTCTAGGTACGAAGTCGCATGAGTGCGAGGTTCGTCGTCACCTGGTTTTGCAGGTTTGAGCATACCCTTTTTATCCCTAGAGTCGGATTGGGTGGTCGTAAGACCCTAGTCGACCTTAGTCGTGCTCAAGTGAGCATCGTCAGTCGTCGTCGGTGATCCCTTCTTGTTTGGGTTTGCGAGTCGTCTGTTGGTTGACTTTCTCGATTTGCGTGCCTGGTGTGTTTGGTAAATTGATTAATTAGTCCTTAGCATTATTTTGAGTATTTATGCGTTTGTGCATTGAAGATTAATGGATAAAATTGATTGAGAATTCGTTATGCGATTTTCGTTGTTAATGAATTGCCTGTTTTAATTTGGGAGTAGATTCGATTTTAATGTCTGTTTTTGAATATTAATGCATTTATATATGCTGTTGAAAAAGGAAAGCTTTGTATTTTATCGCAATGGATTAATTGTATTCTGTGGCTTTTGAATTTCGAAAGGTTAAATTCAATTGATTGAAGAAATCGATTTTTGAATTAAAGAGCAAGCTAAATTGTTGTTATAGTTGAAAAAGTATTAAATTTGGAGAATTATTTTGTAAATAAAATTTTTATTCCAAAAATGGAATTTTTGGGTCAACTCTTCCATATTACCCAAATTTGGGAAATTTGGAGAGGAGGGACATCTTTGGAAAGTTTTTGGATTGGAGATGGAAAATTGGAGGCTTTGGCAGCTGAGATTGGGATTTCTTCAACCGATCTTGCCAGGATTGCGAGATCAGGTAGGATCCAACTCTTTTTTTTTTGTTTTTGGTTTAAAATGAAAATGAAGATTTTATCTTGGATTTAAATTTTCATTCGAATGCCATGTTTATGGATCGATTGGTAAATTACCAGCTTGGCTGGAAGTGATTTAGAGGTGCTGTTAACTCCTCTTGTTTTTGGGCGTTTTTGTTCTGAAAGCTCGAATTGTGTTTTAAAGGAAATGAAAACATTTATTCTAAATATCGAACTGAGTGTTAATTTTTTTTAAACATTATTTATTTTCCAAACCCGGCCTGTGCGTTTCGTTGAATTTAAACCTGTGAGTTTTGTTCGAATTGAAACCTGTGCGTATATGTGTTAACCTTCTGGGCGTTCGCGTTGTTTTATCGAACTAGGCTTTGTTTGGAACCCCCGGTCTACGCGTTGGTTTTATTGCCTTAACGGTGTTTTGGGGTTGGAGGCGGGGAGCGGAGCTCCCCCGCTCCTCCTCCCCCCTTTCCCCGCATGCCAACCTTATGCCTTCCCCCGCACTGTGTGTTCGTCTTTGCCGCAGCACCCTGCGATGGCCGCAGGGCCGCAGTGGCCACAGGGCGCCGCGGACCTGCGGGCACCGCAGAGGCGCCGCCCGTAGGGTATCCCCTGCGGTTATGGTGTGGGCGGAGCTAGGGTTAGGGCACGGCCCGCCCAGCTCGCCTCCCCTGTGTTTTTTTGAACGCGTTTTGGTTTAAGGTAAAGTTTTTTTTTAAATAGTTATTTTTTATAATGTATTTAATTAGTATTCAAAACAAAAAATATAAAGAAGCTTATAATACTTTTAAATATTATTTAAAGGCTAAGCTTTAATTAGATGCTTAATGATGATTAAGGGGCATAAAAATGATAAACGTAATTGGGTATGGATTAACTTGGTAATGGAGTTTATAGGTGGATTAATTATTCAAACTTCATTTCGTGACTTTGCCCCTTTCTAATTAAGTTTTACAACTGTTATTTCGCAATTGAATATTGTGTTTTTATTCTTATCATTTGAGTAATTGAAAAGTGGTGAAACCTTTATCGTGGGTGTTTGAATTGAACGATGTGCCTTTGGGAATGATTAGCTTCTTTAGTTTCTCCTTCTACATTTTTATTTCCGTTATTCGCATAATGCATCTGGAAGTGAAATTATGAATCTGTAGAGATTGATTTTTAGTCCAGTATGTTTATGACGTTTTGGGATGGAGATTAAATATCTTATTTTAATCGTTTAAACGGTTGTCTGAATTTTAATAATATGAATTGGTTAAAACTCTTCATGGCTTAAATTGCCTGTTCGATGCTTGAACCTTAGGAGTTAGAAAACCAAGAACAAATTATGCCTTGATGAGGTAGATAACTGTAACCTGTTTTTAGATCTTGTAGAAAACTTGATCGTCTGTAATGTTTTAAATCAACTTGAGGGAATAATGTCTTTTCTGATTATTGCATTGCGAGTTTAATTACTGTATTCGCTTTAATTTATGAAACGACATGTTTTGCTTTGTTTAAATAGGACCCTGTCGTATGGATGATTTGGTGTTCCTGTTTCAGTCCCCGAATTTTGAGTTGACTTTGGATTGTGATGTTGACTTAATTGGTCATATCCTCTTGAGTGAGTCGAATAATGATTCGTGGTTAACCTTAGTTGTCAGGTCTCTAGTTAGAGTACCGTCAGTAAGTGATTACCGTAGGGTCGTGTTTGACCAGATGATTGTTCTTCTTCTTGAACTCCATTCGTCTTACCATGTGTATTCCGTGGTTTGAGTTCGTTTGAGTCAGTCTAGTGTCGTATGGGAAAGTGGCTTTCGATTGGGGGCCGCGCCCAAAGTGGCTGCTGGGTAACCCATCGAAAGTGAGTCTAAATAAGTGATAACCTAAGTAGATTAGAAAATAATCTCTAAATAAGATAATGTGCCTCACACATGGGACGAATGCTATCATAGATTCGGCATGCTGTGAGAAGGCCTGAAATGGCAAACCATCTTCCTTGTCTTCACGAGAGGATGTGTGGGTCCACACGAGGCTTGGATGGGCCGGAAGTTCGGATTAGGTTGCCAGGGTTACTAGGGTATGGGCCGGGACCTATGAAGACTTGCCATGGTATCCATACCAGGTTGTGTGATGACACTTGTCCCTACGTTCGCTAGTGTGTTGTCGTCTTGTCCTGTTTGAGTACCTTTGTGAGTCGTCCTTTGTCTCTGCCCTTGTGAGTGTCGGTTTCATGTTAGACCTTGGGTGGTGATGGTTCAGTTTTATGGATGCTCTCATGGACTCTTATGTTATTAGCTTTGATTATGTTCAGCTGGATCCTGTTCCTTCTAAGGATCGTTTATGTATTTATTGACCGATGTGGTCGCTTGTATAATGTTTATGTATCGCCTTGATGGCTGGATTGTATGGTGTAACCTCTTGTACTCTCAACCTTATTATTTATCCGAGGGGGTCTTGTAGTTGAGCAGACCCGGAGATGTAGCCCTTTAGGGGTGAACTCCGAGATCATTATGGTGTCATGTGATGTATTCTCTTATGGTTCCTTTATTCAGCTTTTCATGTATGATTTGCTTATGTTAAAATGGTTAAGTGGATAATTGGAATTAACTTTAAATGCTTATATTCAGTTCTATCTTGAATGCCACGTGGATCGAATGCATAATTGGTTGAGATGCGATTTATTGTAATGCATGTGTGAAATCATCTTTTGAAATGCAATGAATTGGATTATGAATGAATGTAACTTAGAGTAATGAATTATACTCAGTTGTTGTTAAGAAATTAATATGCTTGGAAAGATCTCTTATGTCATGATGAAATCCTAGTGTATTAGAATATGTTAGATGTATGGTTTGTAATTTTAATTGAAAAGCTTGAATGAGGTTGATGAATGGATCTTAATGGATGAATCTTTGTGGTGATTACATTTCCCTCTTTTGAAAGGAATTATCCTGAGTATGAATTATTTCGTTGTTAAGATAATTAGCTTATTGGATTAATCATGTGAGTTAAATGAATTTTGAAATTAAGTAATCTCGTTGGGAAACTCTTTAGGAGATTGTTGTTAATGTCTTCCGCTATGTAATTTGAATCTTGGTTATCTAGTTGCATCTTATGTGTTGTAACTTTTAAAAAAAAAATTTGCGCTCTATTCTTGTTATTTTAGCTTATCCCTTCGGGGTTTCCTGGCGGGGCATTACAGTTTGAATCTTGTTGTATGTCAATGAGACTTCCTTGAGGGTTGTAGCCTTTTGTGTTATTATCTTTTAAGAAGTGATCTCCAAGAAGTGTTCCTGAATGCATGTGAATTCCCCATTATAATATTTACACATACTACTATAGATTATCATCTTACTATGGGTATATTCCCACCATGGTTTCTCCCTTAACTGGGTTTTCCACTTCAAAGTCTTGGTGTTGTGTGTTGTTCTTTCAATTTGCTTGTCTTTGTTGTTGTTGCGGTTTATTAGATTTGTATTTGTGATTAATTGTCTAGGCTACAAAGTAAGGAATGTATGAGATGCTAAAGATGGGAGAAGATGAAAACATACACTCTTTTATGGCTAAGGTGAATGAACTTGTCCTTGGTATCTGATTTGTCGGTGGAACCCTTGAAGAAGATAAAATTGTTGCTAAGTTGCTAAGATCTTTTCCTCCTTCTTAGAAACACAAGGTAGCTTCTATTGATCAGATCCGGAGTGTGACTACTATAACAAGAGATATGTTGGTTGCGAAGATTGTTGCATTTAGCAGAGAGAGTTTGGCGAATCATATGGAAAGTTAGAGACATATTTTAGAGCATCTGTAGCCAGAAAGAAAAATTATGATCCTGAAGAGTGCATGATATCCAAATATGCAAGATAAAGAAGAGAGATGGAAGAGAAAGAAAGAAAACTGGATGAGGTTGAAGCATTGATTGCTTGAAGATTACCTAAGAGAGTTGGTAAGTATGATGGAAAATTGCCTCTGAAATATTTCTCTTGTAGTAAGATAGGACATTTTGCTTCTAGATGCCTAGAGAGAATGGCTAAATATGATAGGAATAAAAAATTTGATAAGCATGAGAAGTATGATAAACCCTACAAGTCTAACCAGAAGTATAAGCATCAGAAGAACTATTATTATGTTGTTGGTGAAGGTGTTACATATGAAGAATCATAAGGAGATGAAGTTGAGTTTATTGCTATTACAGAAGATAGACTGGTACCTGTTGATTTCACAAGCTGTACTATTGAGGAGAAATTGTTAGCTGCTAAAGTTGAAGAGAAAGAGGAATGGGTAATTCACAATGGTTGTTCACATCATATAACCAGTGATAAAATAAAATTTGTGAGTATGGAAAGGTATGATGGTGGAATAGTAAGATTTGGAGATGACAAATCCTGTGTGATCCATGGTAGAGGTTCTATTTCTTTTTATGGTAAGTATAACACTAAAGATGTCTTGTATGTTGAAGGTTTGAAGCATAATATTTTAAGTGTTGGAAAAATGGTTGACAAAGGTGATGATTTACAATTCAACAATGAAAAATGTAAGATCCTAAATGCCTTTGGTATAGAGATTGGATCTGGAACTAAGACTGAAGGTAATATCTTTCATTTGAATGCTGGTGATAAATGTTGTTTGACTGCTCAAATTGATGAAAGTTGGTTGTGACATAGGAGAATGTGTCATGTTAATTTTGATTCAATGATTAAGACTAGTTCTACACAAGTTGTTAGAGATCTACCTAAAATTGTTAAGCTCGATAATCCAATATGTAGACAATGCCAATTGGGTTAGTAAACAAGAATTTATTTCAAGAGAAAGAAGTATACATTTAATGGATTGCTAGATCTTGTGCATACTGACCTATGTGGACCTACAAATGTTAGAAGTGTGCAGGTTGATAGATACTTTATGTTACTAATTGATGATTATTCTAGCATGATGTGGGTTGTCTTTTTGAAGGAGAAATCAGAAGCATTAGACAAATTCAAGATAGTCAAAGCAAAGGTTGAGACTGAGTCAAGACTGAAGCTAAAATGTCTAAGATCTAACAAAGGAGGAGAATTATGTTCGGGTGAGTTTGATTCATTCTGTGAAAAGCATGGGATTAGAAGACAATTATCTACATCTAAAACCATCAGCAGAATGGAGTTGTTGAAAGAAATAACAAAACTATCTTGGATTCTGCAAGGACTATGTTGATTGAAGGGAATGTTCTGAAGATCTATTGGAGAGAATCTGTTAGCACTACTATTATCACATTAAACTGAGTCCATATAAAATGTGATACCGATAAGACTCCTTATGAGCTATGGTTTGGTCATGTTCTAACTGTGAGAAATTTCAGAATTTTTGGAAGCAAGTGTTATATCAAGACAGATAATGATATAGGAAAGTTTGATGCTAGAAGTGATGAAGGAATTTTCTTGGGATATTCAACAAAAATAAAATCCTACTGGTAGTACTACAAGAGACTGTGGAAGATAGTGGAAAGTGAAAATGTGAAGGTTGATGAAGATTATAGGAAAGAGATCAGATCATGTGGATATGATGATGTTCAACATGTTGTTATAACTCCTATTCAGACTGAAGAATTAAAGTAGAATGATCTAGTAGAGACAATAAATCTAGATGAGGATGCTACCGGTGGAGAGGTGTAGGAACCTAAAAATCAGAATATTCAGAAGACTCTAAGGTATGTAAGATTGAATCATTTTGAAAATAATATTATTGGAGATAAAAATAAAGGTGTGATGACTAGAAGAAGGCTAGCTGTAATGCCCCGCCAAGAAACCCCAAAAGGGATAAGCTAAAACACAAGAAGAGAGTGCAATAATTTTTTTTTAAACCCCAGATTCAAGGAAGGGAAAGATTTCTTACAAAAAAACACCAGATGGGAAAAATAAGAAGGATTTGTTAGTGTAGCTTTTTATTTCCTGGTGGGTTATTTATTTTTTCCCTATATTCTGAGATTTTTTCTATACTTCTTTTAATCTTGCTTAGGTTAATAAATCATGCTTAATTAGGTGAGTGGTTATGAGGTGTCACCTTCCTACATGTGTGCATCCATTTTCTATCTTGGGAAGATACTTTCTATCTTTAGTCCAAGAGATGGTTTCTCTTGATTGGTCGATATTGCCACTTCTTCCCTCTCCTTGGTCTATAAAAGCATGCTACCTGGCTTGTATTTGGCATCTCTTGATTTTGCATCATCTTAATGCTATTTTGCTTCTAGCATTTGCATTACTCTCTTGGAGACTAACTTCGTGTTGCTACTTTGATTTCATATCATTTGCATTCATAGTTTAGATATCTATTCATTTGCACTAGTTTTCTGGGTTTATAATCTTTTCAAATTTTATTATGGTATTAGAGCTATTCTATGTGCAAGAGTGGATTTTAGTTTCCATATTTAAGAGATTCAGGGGGGGGGCTAATAAATCTTATTATAGTTTTTCGTTGGGGTTTGCACATGTGTTTTATGACATCTGGGTGATTGCAACATTTTTGGTTATACTGGAAGCATATGTGGCTATTCCAACATGTCCAGGAGGCTTGAGAAAGTCAAATCTAGCTTTCGTTTCATCGAAATCAGAGATCGTCATACACAGTTACAAAACTGGGGTTTCAAGATTAAATCTGACAACCATCTTGCATATTTGGTGTTTTCAATCAATATTGTAGGTTCCAGCATTCCTTCTCTTGACTTTGGTAGCTGATTCAGCCTTTGCATGTCATTTTTTGCTTGTTGGGGTCATTTTTTTGTATCTAAAGTCATTATATTTACACTAGATCTACATCTTTTATACATCAAAAAGAAAAACACCTTTTGGGTTTTGTTCGCAACACAAAAAGACCATTTGGGTATCTTTTAGTTTTTGCATGACAATCTACTTAAGGAAACCTGGATTACATAGGATTACATAGTTTTAAGAAATGTGAAGAGGCATATGGAACATTGTGTTTGTCTGTTTCTCTTGACTTTCTCTTTCACATTGAGTCTTTAAATTTGCCAAATGAAATCTAGAAAAAGTTAGAAACATTATTTGGCACACAAGATTCAGTGAGGGGTCATATGTTGGAAAATGAACTAATTAGTTTAAGTCCAAGAAATTTCAACACAATCCAGGATTTCTTCACTAAATTGTAATCACTAAGGCTACAGTTAAAACAATGTGGAATTGAAAAGAAAGATGAACAATTGATTCTTAGTATTCTCTCTAAGCTAAATTCAGAATATTATGTGTTTGTTTCTACCTTCTATGCTACGAAGGGTGCACTTGGTACACAATTTACCATGCCATCTCTAGATGATTTTTCTATGTCTCTCACTCGGGAACAGGATAAGCTAATTTAGATGGGCACTCTTAAGTCCTCTAAGTCACATGCCCTAGCTGCCAACCAAGGCACAAAAGAACAAAAAGGACAAAATAGTAATAACAATAGTAAGGACAAGAAATAGAAGAATGACAAGGAGAAGAAGGATTAGACATCACTTGCTTTAAAAGAAGCTAATGGGACCCAATCTTCCAAGGGCGACAAGCCTAAGAAGGAGAAGGTCCAATGTGCCTATTTTAAAAGACTTGATCATGATGAACATAAATGTCTGAAGAAACAAATTGATCACTTAACACACATTCTTGAGAAGAATAATATCAGTGTTCTTGAGTCAATTAAATAGAGTTCTAGTGAGGGGTCTAACAAGACAAAAGAAAACAACAAGGGGAAAGGAAAGGGCAAGGCCCTTATTGCATTTGCTTCTTCACCATCCACGTGGGTTCTTGATTTGGGTGCTTCACACCAGATGGCTTCATCTAAGGAAGAATTTGCATCTTTGGAGCCATGTACTATGCCTTTTATTTTGATGGGTGATGACACTCCTATTGAGGTGTGTGGGAGAGAGTTTGTTAATGTGATGGATGTCACATTTGATGATGTTCTTTGTGTCCCCTCATTATCAACTAATCTCCTATCAATATACCAGATCACTCATACAGGTTCAAGGAAGCGGGTTGAGTTCACTCCTAATTCAATGGAGATTTGTGAGTTGCATAGTGATTCTACAGTTGCAGTTAGGAGAGCAGATCAATAGTCACAACTCTATCTATTTTCTCACTTTTCTCCTGATCCTCCTTCGACTATTTTGCTCACTCATTCCAATGATGTGAGTAGATTATGGCATGAGCGGTTTGGCCATCTTAACTACCACTACTTGCAGCAACTCAACCAATAGAGTATGGTCATAGGGTTGCCTTCAGTTTAGTTTTCAAGTGGTGTTTGCCAAGGTTGCATACTTGGTAAGAATCCTAAGGAAAAGTTTGATAAAGGAAAGGCATGGAGAGCTTCACAGATACTAGAGTTAATTCACAATGATTTGACTAGTCCATTCCAGTATCCTTCATTCAATAGGCCCCAATATGTCCTCACATTCATTGATGACTTTTCTCGATATACTTGGGTGTACTTTCTCAAATAGAAGTTTGAGGTATTTGATTAGTTTCAAGACTTCAAAACTTTTGTAGAGAAGAAATCTAGGAAAGCCATCATAGTTTTGCGCACTAACAATGATGGTGAGTATATTAAGCATCAGGTTGAGAGGTTTTGCACTTCAGAGGGAATTGATTTGCAGCATTCAGTTCCATACAATCCTCAGCAAAATGGTGTGGCAGAACGGAAGAATAGGTCCTTGAAGGAAATGGTGAACTACATGATTCACTCAAGATCTCTTGCACCACAGTATTGGGTAGAGGCCATTAACTGTGCTTGTTATATCCAGAACTGTGTTCCTCACTGAGCCTTGAAGGGAGTCACTCCTTTTGAATCTAGGAACAGTCAGAAACCATCAGTTAAACACTTTTGAGTTTTTGGTTCTCCTGTATGGGTCCACATTCTTGTAGAGAAACGCAAGGCCTTGGATCCACAGAGCAGACCTTGCATACTTGTAGGTTATCCTGATGGTGTGAAGGGTTATCAGTTGCTCCACCCTACTACACATGAGTTGTTCATTGAGAGGAGTGTTCAGTTTGGGGAGGGCTTTTTGAGCTCACTTTCTACCACTTCTCCAACTCCTACTTTGGCATTGGAGTCACTTGGGATACATGACAACTCCTTTGATGAGTCAGATTCACCTGAGCAGTCTTCTATCTCCACTTCTGATGCAAAGAGCGATTCAGAGGACTCACCTCCTTCCTCTCCTAGTCATCATTCAGAGGTTGATGATTCTCCTCTAGATTCTCCATCTTTCAGTCCACTTTGGACTAGACAGACCTTGCAATCTGCAGGTGATTAGGTTGGGGATCCATCAAACACGAGGTAGACTCATTCACAGTTCTAGGGTGCTCCACATGTCTTCATTGCTACTGCCTCAAATCCACAATATATTCATGAGGCTTCTGGTATTCCTGAGTGGGATATAGCTATGCAGGAGGTGTATGGTTCCTTAATGAGGAACCACACTTGGGATCTCATCCCTCTTCCTAAGGGAAGAAAACTTGTTCTATGTAAGTCGATCTATCAGACAAAATTTGTAGCAGATGGGTTGGTTGACAAGTATAAGGCTCACTTGGTCGCCAAAGGATTCTCCCAGGTTCTTGGGATTGA
This sequence comes from Cryptomeria japonica, assembly GCF_030272615.1. Lineage (NCBI taxonomy): Eukaryota > Viridiplantae > Streptophyta > Pinopsida > Cupressales > Cupressaceae > Cryptomeria > Cryptomeria japonica. The sequence goes on along the minus strand of NC_081405.1, from coordinate 317,583,736 downwards.
CTACTCTAAGAATTTTGTGCTAGTTGCTTGAATGAATTCCATCCGACTTGTTCTTTCCATTGCTACAGCTAATCGTTGGGAAGTGAACCAGATGGATGTGAAGAGTGCTTTTCTTCAAGGTGACCTTCAGGAGGAGAACTACATGGAGTAGCCATAGGGGTTCCTTCGGGATTCTTCACTTGTGTGCTATCTTCAAAAGTCTCTCTATGGCCTCAAATAGGCTCCTCGGGCTTGGTATGCCAAGATGGACTTCTTCCTTCTATTAGTTGGGTTCAATCGGTGCCATTCTGATCCCAATGTCTACATTCTGCAATAGGATGATTCACTCATATTTTGGGTTCTATATGTTGATGACTTGTTGATCATAGGGAGTTCTTCATCCACTATTGGCACTGTCAAAACTGCCCTTCATGACAGGTTTTTGATGACTGACTTGGACTTGTTGCATTACTTTCTCGGGATTGAGATCTACCAGTCTTCTTCTAGGATCACCATCAACCAGTCAAAGTATGCTCTAGATTTTCTCTTGAGGTTTCATTTGGCTGATTGTAAGCCTTCTCTGACTCCCTTTCTTTCAGGAGTCAAACTTGAGGCTCAGTGTTCTTCTCCACTTGTTGATAGCACTTTGTACTGATAGCTTGTTGGGAGTCTTATTTATCTGACTCATACGAGACTAAACATTTCATATGCTGTAGGCATGGTCTCTCGATTCATGCAAGAGCCTCATGAGCTGCACTAGAAAGCAACCAAGAGAATCCTTCACTACATTCATGGTACTCATAGTTTTGGGATTCACTACGTAGTGGGCATTGAGCTTGACTTGGTGGGCTACATAGATTCAGATTGGGTGGGTGATTCTCAAGATCGCAAATCTACTTCAGGTTACAACTTCTCACTTGGTTCAGGTCCTATTTGTTGGTTGAGCAAGAAGCAGTCTACTATTGCTCTATCTTCTACTGAGGCCGAGTATTGGGGGGTTGTGAATGCCGCCACTGAGGCCATTTGGCTTCAAAATATCCTCACTGAGTTTGGTATCCAGATCAGATGGCCATCAGTCATATTTTGTGACAACCAAAGTGCCATTCAGATCTCACATAATCCGGTCCATCATCAGTGAACCAAACACATCGAGATCCACATGCACTACATCTGAGAGCTCATCCATGTCCACATCATCAACCTTCGCTATTGTCCAACTTCTAAGCAGGTTGCTGATATCTTCACCAAACCCTTCACTGAGAGCAAGTTCCTTCATTTGCAAGCTTTGCTAGGGGTGCGGGATGCTTCATCTTGTGGGGGGGCTTCTTCCTCTCACTCAGAGTCTTGACTCTCTCTACTCTTGTGGGGGTCTCTTTTCTCTCTCTTTTTGGGGGAATTTTATGTACGTGGGTACCTCATTAGGCTTGATTTGTCGGGACCCATTTCCACATCCACCGAAGCTTTGCTTATGGGGGGGTGTTAGTGTATTTTTTTATTTCCTATTGGGTTATTTATTTTTTCCCTACATTCCTAGGTTTTTTCTACACTTCTTTTAATCTCTCTTAGGTTAATAAATCATGCTTAATTAGGTGAGTTTTTATGAGGTGTCACCTTCCTACATGTGTGCATCCATTTTCTATCTTGGGAAGATACTTGCTATCTTTATTCCAAGAGATGGTTGCTCTTGATTGGTCGGTATTGCCACCTTTTCCCTCTCCCTGGTCTATAAAAGCATGCTACTTGGCTTGTATTTGGCATCTCTTAATTTTGCATCATCTTAATGATGTTTTGCTTCTAGAATTTACATTACTCTCTTGGTGACTAACTCTATGTTGCTACTTTCATTTCGTATCATTTGCACTAGTTTTCTGGGTTTATAATCTTTTCAGATTTTATCAGGATTAACATCCATAATCCAAACCCTTCTACCAAACTTCACTAAAACAACTAATTTTCTTAAAATAAAACTTAAATCAAGAACATCCAATGGAGATTTAACAAAGTTTATTGAGAACAACCAAAATTCAATCTGGAGATTGGAAAGGAAGCAAGGAGAATTTAATTTCAGAAATTGATCTACAACTTCTTTCATTTTCCCCAAATAAATGAGATTATTTAGAATCACAACCAGATTACAACAAAAACACCAAAAACAATCTTTTAAAAATAAAGAAATCAATGGAATTAACCAAAGGCCTACCTGGTTAAGCAATCCTAGCAAGATTGAAGAAGAGCCCAATTCTCCAGTGCAAGAAATTCCTTCTCCTCCCAAAACCCCCAAATTTTGCATCCAATAATATTTTCCTACAAAATATTTTTCCAAAAAAATCAACCTCCAAAATTATTTTCAACCCTAGGTTAAATGGGGAAAGGTTTGACCAAAAACTTATTTTTGGATTTAAAATTTTTATTTAAAATAAATCACAAAAATCATTCTCAATACATTTAACTTTCTTTTCAATTTAAAAATTGATTTCCTCAATTAACTAAAATTAACCTTTATATTTCCAAAATGCCAACAAGATGAAATTAATTCTATTTCAATTAAATTTAAATCTTTCTTTTCATGAGCATAAACATAATAAATTTAACATTAAAATTTACCATTTAATTAAATTTGCCACCAACCTAAATTGAGCAATTCAATTAATGATTAATCACATAAAAAGGGAGCCCATTTAATTTAGTCCCCAAATAAACTAATGCAAAAACACACATTAAATCAAATTAGAGATTAAAGATTAATTACTTGATTTAACGACACACAAAACATGCAACCCAAGAAAGTCAAACGAACAGACAACCTGCAACCCCAACCAACGGGAATATCGACGATGACTGATGATGCTCACTTGAGCACGACTATGGTCAAACGAGGGTCTTACGACCGCCTAATCCAAGTTCTAAGGACCAAAGAGGTACACTCAAACCTGCAAGTCCAGGTGAAGACAAACCCTGTACCCACGCGACACTGTACCTGGAATCTCCTGCGACCAAGAGTCATACATGGATACATATATAAATTTAATGAAAGTGTTAGCTCAAGATTATAACACAAAATAGGAGAATTAATAACTTGCATACAAATCGATGTGAAGACAACATAAACCGATATGCACTAAATCAAAACATCTGGCTATAATTATTATATTATGATAAACTAACCAAGGTTAAACCGAGATTTAAATTTTGATTAGGGCAGGGATACTACATTCTCCTTCCCTAGGTTCTAACTTACTCCTGGAAGTCGTAAGGCTAGATGGAGAACATGTCGCACGCATCCACACTGAAACTCATTTAACAAAGATCAAATTACACATAGGAGTCTTTCCATAAATAAATGAAATGTCATTGCTAAATCCTTTACGAATACCATTACCCATTGGCAAGATATATCTAAATACATACATTTCTTATAACATTCTAGGAATTATCCACAATTAAAGCAGAGAAACAAGAATTTTCTCCCTTTCATTACACCAAGTTAATGCATTACAAAGAGGTAACCAACAATTACCATACTCATCTACCAAATATGACAAGAAACACATGCCATCATGATCAATTTCTTTTTCGTAAAACTTTATCGCATAGAACTAGCTTCAAAATTTTAATTTCTACAGGCAAGTTAACTTTCATGAATAAGAGCAACATAGATAACTCAATTGTTTACACTTGCCAAGCATAATAAAACCTTTCCAAAGACTATGTCCCATAACATAGTGACAAGTTAACACAATATACTCCATGATAAAAATAATAACCATCCACATAACTAGAATGCACAACTCAAAAGGCCACATGTGAGCATGTCTAATGCTCGGTTAAAGATAACATGCACAATCAACATCTCTATGCTTGATCTTAGAACAATAATATGATCATAAAAATCCAATATCTCACTCAAGGCTCAATGGTGCTATGCACACCATAGCGGTGTTACCTTCCATACAAGACCTTCATGAACATCCCTTATTGAGTAAGGTGGTTAGCCTCCAAGAGATAGTAACCACACATAGGAAGGTAGTGGATCCTAGCTACATCACAGCCTCACATACCCCCATCCTCAAGGTTCCTTACGTCTACTTCCCCATACACACTCTACCAAGACCGTCTCATACATCCTTGGAGAGGAATTTCACATTCCAACACAAGACTAGCATATGAAAATAATAAGGATAAACTAGTTTAGCCATCAAATTACATATAAATAAAAATAAATCATCAATTCCAACAGTAAGACAAGAAAATAATCTGGAATTTGCAACACCAAATCAAAAATGCAAAAGATCACAAGATCATGGCTAAACCTTCAAAGTCAAAATAAAATAAATTGCTGGTCCCCAAAGAAATAATAAGAATATCACAATTGCACATAACATCACTATGTGACTAGCATCTAGCCACCAACAAGGAAGGAAGGAACAATCATCTAGCTATCATAGTAGCTCATCATGTGGTGTGACATAGTCACACTACCCACATGGCATGGCGGTGTGCACCTCGACATCACCCCGCATCACGTCGTCATGCGGCATGGCATTACCCCAAGCGGAGAAGACACACAATGGACGTATCCCGCATGGTAGTGTACATCGTGGAAACAAGCACGTGGAGGGCATGTCCCGCAGAGCGACATCTCTATAAGGATAATCATGGTAAGCCAGAGGTAGACATGACTAAGGTCCACCCACATGTCCACCAACACATACTAACTGGTAGCTCATGTCGATAAACCTACCTTTCATGAAGACAAGGCAAAGGATCCTCCAGACTACACCATCACTATGCTCAAGAAATGCCATCAAAATGCTCAAATAAAGGAAGGAATAGGCTACCACACATAAACCTATAAATAGATTCATCAAAAGGGAAAGTATTGAGTACACCTTTGATATAGTCTTATAGTATAACTATATCATTCCTCAAAATAGAGAAGCTAAAGTCGCTTCGCGCCAACATTACTTGTACGCCAATTCATACTATTCAAGGAATGGTGACTTCAAATACTACCCCTTAACATATTGAATTACCCACAACTCGAGGTTCGGTACTCAGTAGGGAAACAAATAAGCAACATTACATAAACAATATGGTTTCCCATACTCATTAGCAACATATCCTCCATGGTTGATTACTTCACCAACCTATGGGCACATATAATAAGCACTGGTTTCTTACAATACACATGAATACACCAGTACTGGTTTAGTCACATTTACGGGGAGTACTTTCCAGTACGCTATCATCTACTCAAGGAAGGTTTAAATAATGCTTCCCACATGAATAACTGAATTAAGTTTACTCTAGATACAAGTACTGAAATTATTAACAATTCACAATTACATAAGGAAATAACATCATTCCTATATCTTTCTCGAATTTCACTAAGCATACAAATTCACATTACTAACTATGGAAATTTTCTTTTCCAAAAAGGACTTTCATCTTTCAATATGAAGCTAAAATGCAACAGTACAATTTCACATGTTTTATAAACATTCTATTTAAATCAATGCAATCTTCGTAGCATTTCTAAAAATCTTATAATATAGTCAATGAGAAGGGAAAGAGATTTTGATAACCAAACTATTTCCTACAAAGACACAAGATCAACAAGATCACACTATATACTAAAATTTCTCACTATGAGCCTATCATTTTAATTGCACTATTTTCATTTCACTACCATTTTTAGAAGAATGCCAATTGGACTACATGACATCTCCAATTATTATGGTTGCAACAGAATGTTCTAGTTTTCCAAACAATAGAGATCAAAATAGGCAATCTTTCGATAATACGAGACCTCTTGTGAACACTCACTACTCTTAATTCAATACAAAACGTATAATAATTTGCAACCTATCATTGAAAATCAAAATACGATAAGAAGGTGAAAGAGGAGCTATCAACTAAATAATACATATTAATGCATGCACATCAAACATGTTTTCATTTGCACTTTCTCAACATAATAAGATAATTACATATCTCCAAAGCAAGTTCAATGGAGCATTGCTAAAATAAATCCTCAATCAAATTGGTTTAATGCAGTACATAAAACAATATTTCGTGGAACACATTAATACACTCTCGAAGCTACTATAACATGTTCCGTTTAATACTTCTTCTACAAACAAAGTAGTTTCACATAACAAATATTCGCATATTAATGCACATCACTTAAGATATAATTTAATTATGTTACTTCTACAAAACACATGGAGAATTCTTTAATGTACACATACAATTTTCTCCCAACAACCAATATGAACTTTCAACCCAAAGCCCTTTTTATTATCTAAAAACACATAAGCATCATATGGCTCACACAAGGGTTCAATAAGTCACACCTTTCTCTTGCAAAAAAGGAAAACTCAAGTCAAAGATAATTACACACATCCCAAATATTTTAATTTCCAGAAAGAGAGAGAGAGGAGGAAGGGTTATAACCATTCAATTTTCTACAAAATAAGCATTCAACATTTACCATACTAGTCCTTCAAGTTGACAACACTAAGATAGATCATAATCTTAAACAAGCACATTTCGTACTTTCAAATTCCAGACAAGTACTAACCAACCCAAATGGATTAGTCTAAAGGGTACAACAATCAATAAGGAAGGTACATACGACTCTCTTTCAGAATATGAGTAATCGTAGACCAAGACCTCAATAAGAAATCAAAGCACATATAATCACTCAAACACCAACATCAAGAAGGTGAAAACAAGGTGTGAACGCATGTGTTACACACAAGTTAAAGTCTTCTCAATCATTCACATACAAAGAGGAGGACAAGCATGCACATAAGGTCGATACACCTCACACCAACTAAGGGCACAAGCGACACCAGAGATCCCAATGTTTGCAACATGGGCTCTAATACCAAATGTAATGCCCCACCAGGAAACCCTGAAAGGGATAAGCTAAAACATAAGAATAGAGTGCAATAATTTTTTTAAAGCCTAGATTCAAGGAAGGGAAAGATTTCTTACAAACAAACACCAGATGGGCAAAATAAGAAGGATTAACATCCATAATACAAACCCTTCTACCAAACTTGACTAAAACAACTAATTTTCTCCAAATAAAACTTAAATCAAGAACATCCAATGGAGATTTAACAAAGTTCATTGGGAACAACCAAAATTCAATCTAGAGATTGGAAAGGAAGGAAGGAGAATTTAATTTAACAAATTAATCTACAAATTCTTTCATTTTCCCCAAATAAATGATATTATTTACAATCACAACCAGATTACTACTAAAACACTGAAAATAATCTTTTAAAAACAAAGAAATCAATGGAATTAACTAGAGCCTACCTAGTTAAGCAATCCTAGCAAGATTGAAGAAGAGCCCAATTCTCCAACTCAAGAAATTCCTTCTCCTCCCAAAACCCCCAAATTTTGCATCCAATAATATTTTCCAACAAAATATTTTTCCAAAAAAAACAACCTCCAAAAATATTTTCAACCCTAGGTTAAATGGGGAAAAGTTTGACCAAAAACTTATTTTTGGATTTAAATTTTTCATTTAAAATAAATCACCAAAATCATTCTTTTAAACTATATCAATACATTTAACTTGCTTTTCAATTTAAAAATTGATTTCCTCAATTAACTGAAATTAACCTTTCTATTTCCAAAATGCCAACAAGATTAAATTAATTCTATTTTAATTAAATTTAAATCTTTATTTTCATTAGCATAAACATAATAAATTTAACATTAAAATTTACCATTTAATTGAATTTGCCACCAACCTGAATTGAGCAATTCAATTAACGATTAATCACATAAAAAGGGAGCCTATTTAATTTAGTCCCCAAATAAACTAATGCAAAAACACACATTAAATCAAATTAGAGATTAAGGATTAATTACTCGATTTAACCACACACAAAATACACAGCCCAAGAAAGTCAAACGAATAGATGACCCGCAACCCCAACGAACGGGAATACCGATGATGACTGATGACACTCGCTTGAGCACGACTATGGTCAAATGAGGGTCTTACAACCACCTAATCCAAGTTCTAAAGACCAAAGAGGTACACTCAATACTACCAAACCAGGTGAAGATGAACCCTGGACCCACGCGACACTGTACCTAGAATCTCCTGCAATCAAGACTCATACATGCATACATATATAAATTTAATGAAAGTGTTAGCTCGAGATTATAACACAAAATAGGAGAATTAATAACTTGCATACAAATCGGTGTGAAGACCACATAAACCGATATGCACTAAATCAAAACATCTGACTATAATCATTATATTATGATAAACTAACCAAGGTTAAACCGAGATTAAAATTTTGATTAGGGCAGGGGTACTACACTAGCTGCTGAAGAGGTATGTTTGATTTCTAATATTGAACCTAAAGATGTTGTTGTCGCTTGTAAAGATGAAAATTTGATGAGAGTTATGGAAGAAGAATTGAATCGGATTGAAAATAATAACACATGGGATCTTGTGCCTGGACCTAAAGATAAGAATATTATTGGTACTAAATGGGTATTCAGGAACAAATTGAATGACGCCAGTGAAGTTTTCAAAAATAAAGAAAGATTGGTCTGCAAAGGATATTCACAGAAAGAAGGAATTGATTGTGGGGACAATTTTTCTCCGGTAGCTAGACTTGATGTTGTTAGACCGTTGCTTACATATGCTGCTTATAAACATTTCAAGGTATATCAAATGGATGTCAAGTTAGCCTTTTTGAAAGGTGATCTTGAGGAAGAAGTCTACATTGAGCAACCTAATGGATTTTGACTATCATATGATGGAGACATGGTATGCAAACTGAATAAAACATTTTATGGATTGAAACAATCCCCTAGAGCCTGGTATGCAAGATTAGTTGAGTACTTGTTGAAATTGAGATTTAATAATGGTACTACTGACAGCAATCTGTATTTTAAGATTGATAATGATAACATCATGATTGTTGAATTTCTTGTTGATGATATTATCTTTGAAGGAGATGATGACTTGAGCACGAAGTTTGTCGGTGATATGTATAAAGAATTTAAGATGTCGATTATAGGAGAGATGAAATTTTTCTTAGGTTTGCAGATTTCACAAATTGGGAAAGGTATTTTTATATCTCAAACTAAATATGTGAAGGAATTGTTGAAAAAGTTTGGGTTAGATGAATATAAACCAATTGAAACTCCTATTGTGATTGGCTATAAATTGTCTAAAAATGATGAATCTCCAAAAGCTAATCAAACTTTGTACAAATTTATGGTTAGTGGACTACTATATCTTACTCACACTAGACCAACCCTTATGCATACTGTTTGCATGGCTACTAGATATCAAGCTGATCCGAAAGAGAGTCATGTCACTATTCTAAAGAGGATATTCAGATACTTGAAAGGAATTGTGGATTATAGTTTGTGGTATCTGAGGAATGATGATTTCATGTTATGTGCTTACCCTAATGTTGATTGGGCTAGTGATGTTGATAACCAGAAGAGCACTAGGGTATGTGCAAGATCATGAGGGGCCAAAAAGTGATGATTTTCTGACTAAGTTTTGATTGATAGGTTGATTGAAAAATATCTATAACTTTCCAATGGTATCACATTTTTTGAATCTAAAAAATGTGTCACGTTCAATTATTTGTATACTATAGGGTTCAAAAAAAAAGAATTTTGTAAAGTTTTGACCAAGTTATGGTGGTCAAAAATACAAGTTTTTCATATTTTCAAAAAGTTGTAGTAATAAAATCATAATTAATTATTTATTAAAAAAATATAGAAAAATATGTATCACATATAGACATGAGTCTTTTACTTATATCTAATATTACAAAAAAATCTTATTATTTGATTATTGTTAGGGTGGTCAAACATAGACCTTCTTCTTATCTTTTTTTCTGAAATTTTAGTACTAGTACATTGAAAATTTCAAATTTTTATCAAATAGATTTATTTATTTTTAGAAGACAACTAGTAGCTTAGAAACTATATTCGATTTTCTACAAATTCTATTCTTACATATTTTTGAAATATTGTTGGTAACTTATTCAAATTTTTACGCCAAGTTGCCTAACTCTATTTTCTGATTTTCATTGCCACTTAAGGACCTGTTTGGTCCACCATGATCTTCCACATACCCACTATCGGTGGATCATTATTTTTGGGTAAGAAATTGGTTTCATGGGCTAGTAAGAAACAAGATTTAGTTTCCTTATCTACTATTAAAGTTGAGTACATTATTGCTACAAGTAACCACACTTAGGTAGTTTGGATGAAGCAAATGTTGAAGGATATCAGAGTTATATATGACGAGCCTACTATCATATATTGTGATAATTCCAGTGCTATCAATAGGTCAAAGAATATGGTGAAACATTCAAAGACTAAACATGTATCAATCAAATATCATTTCTGGAGAGAAAAAGTCAGTGAAAAGGAAGTGAAGTTGGAGTATGTATCTACAAAGGAAAAAATTGGTGATATTTTCACTAAACCTTTGCTTGTAGATACATTTGTCTATTTAAGAGACAAGTTAGGGGTATCTACCCCTTCTAATGATAACTAGATGCATTTAGTTGCATCAATCTAGTGGAATTCACAGTTTTATCTTTTTGTCTGGATTGATGAGTTGGTGTTGCTCCTCTGGAGGAGTATTCTGTTGGATTGGTTATCTGTTTCAGGGAGAGAATCCTGATTTGTTTATCTAAGGGGGAGCGTAAGTTTGGTTTTCTGTTTTCACATCTTTGGCATTGCTATCAAAGGGGGAGAGAAGCATGTGAAAAACAATTTTATCTACTTGATCTTAGAGGGAGTATGTTGGAGATATTTTCTATCTTTGTATTATTGGTTTTCACATTCATATGTTTCCACCAATGCCAAAGGGGGAGATTGTTGGAAATTGCCCTTGTTAGGATATGTTGTTGTCAGTGATGTCAAAATATTCCTGTGATTTATTGCTTTGGTAATTGCAGATTGGTTTATTGTGATTATGGTTTGGTGTGTGGTTTATTTATAGTGTTATTACATCTTTTTGTATTGGTTTCAGTGATCCAGAAAGCTTAATTGATCATATCATATGATCCGATTTGCAGTTTTCTTTTCTGATCAGTGCTTTGTAGAGTTCAATATTTCCTCTGGTATATTCTGGTCTGATCAAATCTTGAGCTGAGTCTTTGGGAGATTTATTGGGATGGTATTGTGTATCTTCATTTCAGATGGTTCATGTTTTGGTTCACCACAAGTTCTCTTTCTTTGTGATAGTTGCTGCAATTTGAGTATTCTTGAGTTTCAGATGTTGATCGATGAAGAATAGCTCAATGGTGTTGGTGCAGTTGTTACTAATGATTCTAACATTCTTTCTAGTGTTCCCTAATTGTTTCCTATTTTTTTGATGATACGCATTGATCATTGTGCAAGTTGTTGGTGATTTTCATGATCCACTGATGTTTTTTGTGTTATGCAATTTCCTAGTGGTGTATTGTGTTGCAGTTTATCTTGATGTAATTTTTGGTGGTGATGAGTGTTGGTGCAATTGTTACTAATGATTCTAACATTCTTTCTAATGTTCCCTAATTTTTTCCTATTTTTTTGATGATACGCATTGATCATTGTGCAAGTTGTTGGTGATTTTCATGATCCACTAATGTTTTTTGTGTTATGCAATTTCCTAGTGGTGTATTGTGTTGTAGTTTATCTTGATGTAATTTCTGGTGGTGATGAGTGTTTGGAAATTTGAGTTAGGTCCATGTTATGTCATGCATATCATTATATTAGTTCGATGGTCGACCTTTGTATCATGTGATGTAATTTTATAATTGTAATTTTGTAATTTTATAATTTTGGTGTCAGTGTTGTGTCTTCATTATCACAGAGTGGTGTATGTGCAAACAAGTGAATACATCTTTCAGTATTGTGATTGAGCATAGATTTCTATTGCAGAGAAGATAATTGTGCTTAACCAAAACTATCATCAGGCATTTGTAAATTCTATTATTGTTATTCTTTTCTTCTGTATTGTTGTCTGAATCTTGTTGTAAGTTAGTGAGACTTCCCTGAGGCTTGCAGCCTTCTAGGTTATTATCTTTTGAGTAGTGAGCTCTAGGCAATTGGCTTGAATGTATGTGCATTCGCCATTCTAATATTTACACATACTACTGTAGAGTATCATCTTGTTGTGGGTAGATTCCCACCATGGTTTTCCCCTTAATTGGGTTTTCCATGTCAAAATCTTGGTGTCGTGTCTTGTGCTTTCAATATTCTTATCTTTATTGTTGTTGTAATTTATTAGTTTTGCATTTATGGTTAAGTTTGTAGATCTGGTAGAAAACTGATTCAACCTTCACCCCCTTCTCATTTTTCTCTCATAATTGTTGCCAATAATTTTATCCACACCATTTTAAGGGATTCCAAAAGGAAGTCCAACCTAAGGGGGATGATGTGGGACCCATTTTTTCAAGTCAAACTTATTTTACATTGTTTATATTCAAGGTGAAATATTACATACATACATACATACATACATACATACATACATACATACATACATATATATATATATATATATATATATATATATATATATATATATATATATATATATATATATATCTCTGTGTGTGTGTGTGTGTGTGTGTGTGTGTGTGTGTGTGTGGGTGTGTGTGTGTGTGTGTGTGTGTGGGTTCATGTGCCCTTTTCTATGATGATTCATTGGAATGCTATGTTTTAATTATGCAATCATTGATTTATTTTTCAGATCATGCTTATTATCTCTTAATACAATTATTTTGATATGCTATATGATACATGTCTAAGGTTAAAGAGTGTTCTTTAAAAAAACATTTATGTGGAATATTATATCAAATGTATTTATTGATTTGGCTATGAGATTTTATGATGATGAACTAATCATACAATTTAATGTGTAATTTTATTGTAAGCTAGTATAATGAGTTATTTGCATGGTGAGTATTGTGAAAACTAGTAAAACCAACCTAGTTTATTTATAGAAACTTAGGTGTGTTATTCATGTGATTCATATTGTGAATTTTTTTGTTTTATATGTTACATGAAGTTATGTGGTCTATTTGTAATGGACGTTATATGTGTATATGGTACATGTTTGTCCTTATGTGTTATATATGGCTAGACTTTGTTGTGTTTCATATGTAATTGTATAGTAAAACAATGGTCCTAGAAAGTTAAATTTAAATTTTAAATTTAAATACATCTTAATGTGTGTAGGTTGTGGTAGTGCATGTATGTTATTTTCTATTAAATTTGGTTGGAGTCCACTAGCTTGTCAAATGTAATTGTATAGTAAAACATTAGCCCCAAAAAGTTAAATTTAAATATAATATTTAAATACCTTTTGAAGAGGGAAAATTCATTCCAGATGATAATTTCAAAACTTTTATGCATAGTACATTTCGATTAATACCACTCTTTAGAACATAAATTTTAAGACATTATAAAAAATTAGTATTTGTAATTATAGATAGAAAAATGTGATAAAAATTGCTACTTGGGCCTATTTTCCTATTAAAATATAAGAGAAAACCAACATTGAAGAAGACAAATGTCACCTTAAGACACGTGCTTGCATATCTAAGTACAAAATTGTTTACTAATAAATGAAAGAGTTTTTTTTCTTTGAAATTCTTTTATATCTTGTAATTGTTCTTTCTAGGGGGTTCATCACTTGTTCTTTCCTCTCTTTATGCTTTTTTATTTTGGGTACTATTTTGTATCTTGAAGTGAGTTAGAAAATCTAAAGCCAGAGGAAGAAACCTTACTTGTGCACCCAAACATATCTTCTACAAGACATAAAAAATTACAAAGGTAGGAATAATAATCCTTCCTATCAAATCTAAATTAAATATAAATTCTACTATTTCGTCCTTTACAGTAACTAGAAAGCTATTACTGGTAGTGTATTTTATTTTGAAGTGTAGTGTTGTTACCTTTATAGTTATGGTCATGTCTTGTTATTAGAGAGACAGGAAATCAAATTAGTGTGAAACATAAATAGGTCAACCACTAAACCCTATAAAATAAACTATAAAATAAACAAGATTCGAAATCTTAAACTTCAAATTATGTAAATCAAATACATGGAATCAAATAGTTTTAAAATATAAAGTATACTTTCATAAATTTTCTTTGGTCCTTTACTTTTTATAGATTTCTTGGATGGTATATAAATTTCTCTCAAAATTCAATGTAGTATTATAGTCAACGAAGCTTAAGGATTATTGTTTTTCTGAGCCTAGCCCTTGTGTTTGAGGTTTTTTTTTATATTTTTTCCCTTAGTTGGATTTGGGGGTTGTTTCTTTCTTTGTAGTTTCTCTTAGTTGGGAGAGTACTTTATCTTCCATTTATTTGGCTTATCCTTGTCTTGAGTTGGTTGATTTGTAATTGTTAATTTTTAAGGTTACATTTTGGTAGTTTGTTTTTGGTTGGGGATTTTTGGTGGTTTGGTGTGTCTTTCCTTTAAGGGGGTTCTTTTTTACTTTTGTAGTTCCTATTTCACTATATTTCTTATTCAGGTAGAGGAGGTGGTGATGGGTTGTAGTTTTTTTTTGCTTCTCCTTATTTTTTTTAAGCCTAACCTTCTTGTAGAGGTAGATTTGTCTTCTATGGAAGTAGAGACTTGGTTTGTGGGAAATGGTGGTAGATGCTTTAAGGCGTTATGGCTTTTCTTGCTTCTGGCTGCAATCTTCTTATCCTATTCAAGTGGATTTTGAGGGTGAATCTCAACATTGGTTTTTACATAAGAGGAATTTGAAGATGGTGATTTTTGTAAGGACTCACTTCAAAAGGTAATGGGAGCCTTTTCAAAACCCTTCTTTTTTACTTTATGACTTTGACCTTTTATTGTGATGGTAGGGTGTATCAGGTTATGTTGCTTATTTCTTGCTATTTGTGGACTACATTTTAGCTTTAATTAGTGTAGCTTGTCTTAAAGTTATGGGAGACTTCTCAAAATTGATGGTTATGGATTATATGATCTAAGCTGTTTGGTGGTTTTGGCCTTTTTCTTGGGTAGATAGTTTCTTCATATTGTTATCTATCTTGGCTGTAGTTCATCTTCATATATCTATAGGCAACATTTTATTAGTGGCTTCCACATGCCTACAAAATCTATCTATAAAGGACTTAATGTCCCTTCAAAACCCTTTTTTCCCCTAATAAAAAATAATAGGCATATTATCTTAACAATAATTATAAATTGTATATATAGAACCATGGTGTAATGGAAGCATAAACCTCCTTTGAACCATACTTATTTATTGAAGGAAAAAGGAATAACAAATAACTTACAAGTTTATGGTGCCTTAGATGATTTAAAAGGGGAAATGATACTCATTAACTATAGAAAATCACCCCTCCAATGTAAAATAATTTATTAAATAGATTTTCATTAATTTAATTAATTCATTAAGTTTTTCCCTCCATGAAACTTGTCATTTATCTTTTCATTTATCCTAACTACCCTCTCATTATTTTATCATTTTCCCTACGTACCCTTTAATACTAGCTGGCCATTTATCCTTTCACCTCTTAATCATATACATCCATTTTCTAAGGTGTTCTCTATATGAGAGGATTCCTTCATCCTTTTATAACCCTAATCCTACAATCTATCTAATCATTCAAGCAACTAAGACTTTATGTGATCAAGTGACTTCACAACCACAATCTATTCTTTGTTGATCTCTTGTGCACAATACAAAATATGAGAGCAATCATATCAAATAATATCAATGGAGTTCAAACCCTACTAAGCATGTGAATGGTATAATATTTCTATTTTGTTGTGATTTGCATGTTTTAGGTTCATCATTGGTGTATGGTGGATTCTTGATCGTAGAACTGGGGTTTGTATGGTTGGATCTTTGTTGATTTTATAATAGTTTTATCATTCCATTTCCAACATATATAAGTGGATTTATTTATTTTCTATGAGATATTATGATGACAAAATAATAATCCAATCAAATGTGCATGTTTGTTATAAGCTAGTTAAATTGGTCATTTGCATAGTGTGTGTTATGAAAACTAGTAAAGCCAACCTAGTATATCTAGAGAAACTCAAGTGTCCTATCCATGCGATTCATATTGTGATTTTTTTGGTTTCATATGTCACCTAAAGTTATGTGGTTATTTTATAATGTGTATGTATGTTACATTTATGGCCTTATATGTTATATATGGTTGGAGTCCATTGTGTTGTTAGATGTAATTGTATAGTAAAAAATAGTCCTAAAATTTAACTTCATACTAAAAATTTCAATATATTTTAATGTGTGTATTTTTTGGTGGTACATATGTGTCCTTGTGTGTTGTCACATGTAACTATATAGTAAAACATTAGTCCTAAAAAAATTATATTTAATTTAGTTTAATTTCAAATGGGAAGAGTAGGAGTGAGGGGAATGCATGTAGGAGGAGTGAGGGTTTCTATAGGGGGCTATGTTGAGGACAACAAGGAAGGAGATAAAATAGACAAATATGATACTCCTAACCCCCCCTCTTCCTTTTGTTGTGGTTACTATTTTGTAGGATATGTCCAGAGGATTGAGTGATAGGTGCAAAAGGAGATGTGATAGTGGTGGGAGAAGAGTTGGGCACTCTATCGTAGAGGGAGTTGAAGATCAATATGATGAGGTTGCAAGAGATCCCCACCCCCTCCTAGTGACTACCATGGTCTTTGGTTTGATTTTTTCCCAATGGAAGGCATGTAGAGGTTTGAAGTTATGCGGGAGATGGAGACATAGCCTATGCGACTGCAAAGGAGACTCAAGGGTCTTGATTTTAAGTGGGGAAGATGTTGTTGGTGTTGCAGATGAGGTGGATTCTATTGGAAATGTGTAGTTGAGGTGGGTTTGGAATACCTACCTAATTTTTCCCTTGGTTTGTTTGGGGGTGGGTGCCCCAATTTCTATTCTATTTTATTCAAGATTTGGTTGCCCTTGTTCTACCAACTTTAGCCCTTTTTGTTGGCCTTTCTTGACTTTGTCAATTGGAGGGCTTTAGCTAGGGTTTCAATGTGGTGGGATTTCCCTTTGACACCTATGCATGCTTTTAAGGGATCCATAGTTGGGTTGCTATGTTCATTTTAATGTAGAGTTTTTCACTTAATGTCCTTTCTTCTATGACTCTGCTCAATGACCCTCTGGATATGGGCTCTTCATGTTGGTATGGCTTTGAAGGGGGATTATTTTACCCTTCCTATTGACTTGGCCTTTGTTTCTCTAATTGAGGATGAGAGTTCCTAGCTAAGATTCTTTGTTTTTTCTATTTCAACATCTTTGGTCTTCTTTGGATAGTCCTATTGAGGTGGAACTATCTTTTATTTAGGTGGAAATGGTTTTTGCTGAAGAAGATGAGAGGTGTCTCTTGGTGGGGTTGAATGGTGTTTGGTTCATTCAGCATGAGGTATATTTCCCTTCAATTCCTATTGAGGTGGGTCTCCTTCATACTGAAGTGGTAAGGAGTTATGCTGGTTGGGTGCTGACTTCCTGCTAGATTATCTTTGTTGGTTTATGTATACACCTAAAAATGGTCTAAAGATAATTAATTAAATAAGAAATTATTTAATTAATCTCCCCTCCCCAATTTAATTAAATTCACTAAGCAATTTGATTAAATTTCCCTTTTCATCTACTTATTAATAAATCTAAGGATTTATTAAATAGGTTCATTTCACCCCTTTAATTAATTAGTTCAAATTAATTAATTCCCTCATCCAAAATCATTTCTTCTAAATCCTTTAATTAATTAAAACAAATCAAAATCATGAGTTGTTGAGATTAATTATCCATTTTCATATTATTTGAATTTTAAATTCAAATTCTCCTAACTTCTACCACTACTAAGCTTAAACATTCCCAAACCTAACGCATTCTACCTACCACAATGTACCCTTTCATCCAACATCTTCTAGAACCTTGTGACACTTGTCACTAAGTGTTCCCTTTCATCCTACTCTTCTAGAAGCCTCTTGACACTTGTCACCATAGAGATGAGAAATACTCCCTTTAATCCAACCCCCTTTGCCATCCTCCTCCAATTTAACCATTGATATCTTCAAATCAATCTTGACCGTTCATTCTTGCCACATCACCCCTAGCCTTGGAAAATCCTATAAATAGACCTCATTTTGGAGCACAAAAGGGTCCCAATTTCACAACCAATTTCATATCAATCTCGCATATCATTTGATCCCATCTCATTCTCATCTTATGCATTGTTATTATAGGCATCTAGCTTATAGTTTATCAGTTTTAGCAATGTTATCATGCTCAATTTTAGCTTACATCTTAGCTTAATCATACTAGATCAATCATTCATGTAGCTTAATCATGCTATTCTTGCTAGATCATGCATTTTCATCTTTCAAATCCTCCATCTAAGTGTAGTCAATTCACTAGAATTTGCATACTAAGATCTGAGAGCATCTTTCATACTCACATTTACTAGGAGGCAATAAGTCGATTAGCTATGGTTTTGTCTTTCTTTGATTCAAATCTTCTAACCATGCTTGTAATGATTTATTGAGTACATTGTGTTTGCAGGTACAGGTACACTTCACAGAGCACGAGGTGTTAAACTTACTGGTTTTGGGAGCCAAATAAAAATCCAATACAAATATTTGGGGAGCCTTTCAAAATCCTCTACTTATAGATTGTTCATTTATGCTTCTTATCAAGAATCTAGTGATTGTGGTTTTGGGATCATTGCTGGAACTCAATGTTTAGCTTATGGGTGCCTTAAAAACCCTTGGTATCTGATGAAGGTTAAGGGAGCCTTGATAAAAACCCTTTTATTTTCATGTATTGACATCTCCTAGTGTTGTTTGAGTTTTTTGGAGGATGGCTTTGTCCTCCTTTATTCAGTTGGGTCTTCAATGATTTTTTGTTTAAGTTGAGGGTGGGATGATGGTGGTTTTTTCTATTTCTTGTTGCAACGTTCTTCTATGGGTTATGGATCTATACAAGATTTGAGAGTTTCATGTCCCTTCAAAACTTGTTGTAAGGGGTTTCCGGTCTCGTCAAAACCTATTTGTTTCTTAATAAAAAACAAATTTGAAATTTGAAATTTAAATATACATTTGAATGTATGTATGTTGTGGTGGTAAATGAATGTCCTTTTGTATTATATTTGGTTGGAGTCCACTATGTTGTCAAATTTAATTGTATAGTAAAATATTAGCCCTAGCAAGTTAAATATAAATACCCTTTTCAGAGGGAAATTAATTCTAATTGATAATTTTAAGAGTCTAAGGCATAGTATATTTTTATTAATACCAATTCTTATAACATAAAATTTAAGACATTATAAGAAAATCAATATTTTTAAATTTAGTTAAAAAATGTGAAAAAATTGCTACTTTTGAATGGGCCTAATTTCCTATTTAACAGTAGGATAAAATTAACTGCGAAGGTGAGAAATATAACCATCATACATGTCCTTGCACATATAAGTACAATATCATCTACTGTAATGCCTTAATTTTTTTTGACATGGAACCAACACATAAGCCCTTTTTTAAACAAGACAATACTTAAGCTAGTTTTGAGTCTAACATGAAAGCTAAGGCATGCATGATATGATATCCTTTGTATATTACTTAACGAGTGTATCTTCTTGTATAAAAGATAAGAATTAGTTAATATAAATTTTCTCTTGTCAAGTCATGATCTAGAGTCCTTTTTTTTAATCAATTGGAACCTCATATCACTTGTTCCAAGAGGCATATGGGTTCACAATCATCCTCATTTTATCAATGATATATATTTTCATGTATATACATATAAACTTGATATTAGATGGATTTTCCTTGTAGATGCAGCTTGTAGGAACCAGACATCAACTCGTCTTGATCTTAGGACTAAGTGAGATCTCTTGACTTTTGAAGGTGGTAGTGGGAGGTAGTGTTGAATATTCAAAATTCTAAGAGGGGAGGGGTAGATTAGTATTCCCTTGAACTTATTGAAACTTCTAACTAACCAATCTCATAACATAATTTAAATACAATAAATGAATTTAACACAAAACACATAACATTAGATTTGCACATGGAAAACCCAATATGGGAAAAACCACGAAGAGAGTGATCTTTCAAGTATGATGTAATATATAACAAGTGACATAGAACAAAAGGGTCGCTCACTATCCATGGGGGATCACTGCGTGGAGGGCTCACTACCCGCATACAAAAGGCTCACTAGCAGGTGATAAAATAAAAAAATTGAATTGTTAGAGTTGCATCTGACATATGCATGAATTATAGTTTCGTTGAAGTGCATAATCTACTTTTTACATCCACTATACATACAACACATAACAATATTCACATCCACAAAAATTTCAAATATACAATAATGTACACAATAGTTATTTTTCAACAACCATATCTCTAACTTGCAAAATTAATGGTTATATATATCTACACCAAATATCCTGATGAATTGGCTCAACCAAAAAGGGGTGAGACCGAAATATCCACATGCAACACCAAAATGTCTTCATAAGATGTTGGCTTCAATCTTGATCCACAATTACTTTGTAATACATACCTCCAATATGTCCTGATAAGATCGGATCCAAAAACACCTTTTAGATTATGTCTTTATCACATCCAGATGGAATCAGACCCAAAATACCTTCCGATAAGGTAGATATTGGACCTCAAAATTGCATGAAGTAAGCATACATACATTGCATATTAAATAAATAAAATATAATATGTTGGTAGTGGGCCAACGTCCCTGCAGGGATTCATGACATGGTTTAACAGCCTCCTATGAATTCTATAAGATGTTGATCTTTTGATGCAATGGAAACCACACTTGTAACAAGTGGTATCAGAGCTTAGTCCTCTTTTGCAGAAGTTTAATAGCTTGAGGAGATCCAATGTCTACTAATTATTTTAGGAAGGATAGTCTTAAACGTGAGGGAACGAACTATGACATATGGAAGATTAGAATGGAGACACATTTGAATTGCATTAGAAAAGACATCTGGGAAGTTACAAAGAATGGTTATATTGCTGCTATACAAGGTCAGCCTAGTCCAGCTAACTTGACAAAAGATGAGGAAAATGATTGCAAAGCAAGACAAGCACTTTTGAGCGCATTATCAGATCAACAAATTATGGGACTATCAAATAGGTCTACTACTAAAGCTATTTGGGATCATTTGGAAACACTAAATGAAGGAGATTCCATAGTCAAAATTGTAAAACTTGAAAGCTTCTGAGTCAGGTATGAACATCTAAAAATGGAAGAAGATGAAAGGATTTCTGCTTTTATGGAAAGAGTAAATGAAATTGTTTTGGGTATTAAATGTTGTGGAGGAACCTTAAGTGAGGATGAAATTGTTTCAAAAGTTTTAAGAGGATTGCCACCAGCATATAAAATGAAAGTCACTGCTATAAATGAGTTAAGAACAATGCCTAATACATCAGTTACTAGGGATACATTGATTGGAAAACTTTCAACTTTTGAAATTGAAGAATTTGGTCCTATTGCTACCATAAAGACAGATTTGGCCTTTAAAGCATCAACATCATCTACTACATCATTTGACAAATCTGATTGGAAAGCCTTTTATGCAAGAGAACTTGAAGAAAGTAGGAAAGAAAATGAAGAACTTGAAGGACTTGAAGCACTATTGGCAAGGAAAATGCCTAAAGGTCCAGTTGGAAGTAAGTATGAAGGTAAAGTGCCCTTTAAATGTTTTAACTGCAATAAGATTGGTCATATGGCTTCAAGATGCCGTGATAGACATGCTAGAATAAGAGAAGAAGCTAGAAGAACATACAAGCCTAACCCTGAAAATTAGAGATACAAATTTAAGAAGAATAAAGACAAATCTTGTTACATTGCTGATGAAGGTGTGACTGATGATTTTGATGAAGATCCAATAGACAATGGATGGGTTTTTGTTGCTATAACAGAAGATCAACCGACACCTACTGCTCAACCGGTAGTACAGGCCCTGGCAGCTAAAGTTAAAGTAAAGGATGAATGGATCATTGATTTAGGATGCTCACATCATATGATAGGAGACAAAAGTAAATTCTTGAACTTTCAAGAAGACAATGGAGGCTTAGTGAGATTTCAAGATGACAAAGCTTGTTCAATCAAAGGTAAGGGTACAATATCTCTTGATGGTAAGCATAAAACTGATAATGTTTACTATGTTGAAGGATTAAAGAATAATCTTTTGAGTGTTGGTCAATTAGTTGAGAAAGGATTTCAGTTACAATTCAAAAATGGAAAATGCAAAATCATGAATAGAACTAGTTTGGAAATTGCAACCGGTAATCAGACTAGAGGTAATATCTTTCATTTGAATAACAATGAAAATACATGCTTAATTGTACATATAGATGAAATTTGGTTATGACATAAGAGACTCTATCATGTAAACTTTGATTGCATGGTAAAGATTAGTACTACTAAGGCAGTTAGAGATTTACCTAAAATTGTCAAACCTCATAATACAGTATGTAAGGAATGTCAATTTGGAAAACAAGTTAGAGCTAGTTTCAAAAGTATTCCTGAAAAATCCAATAATGCTCTTGATTTGGTTCACACTGATTTATGTGGTCCAACTAGAACTAAAAGCTTACAAGGTGATATATATTTCATGCTAATTATTGATGACTATTCTAGAATGTGTTGGGTTACTTTTCTTAGAGAAAAATCAGAAGCACTCGAAAAGTTCAAACTGTTCAAAGCAACGGTAGAAAATGAAACCGGTAAGAAAATCAAATGTTTAAGATCAGATCAAGGAGGTGAATTTACATCTATGGAATTTAATACATTCTGTGAAGTAAATGGAATCAAAAGATAGCTATCAGCACCTCAGACACCACAACAGAATGGAGTTGTTGAAAGGAAAAACAGAACTATCTTGGATGCAGCAAGAAGTGTGTTATCAGAAGAAAACCTAGCACATGTATATTGGAGAGAAGTAGTTAGTACATCAGTCTATACATTTAACAAAGTTCACATCAAAGGTGAAACCGGTAAGACCCCTCATGAACTATGGTTTGGTAATACTCCTACTCTTAAGTATTTCAGAATTTTTGGAAGTAAATGTTATATCAGAAGAGATGAGTATGTGTGCAAGTTTGATCCTAGAAGTGATGAAGGAATATTTCTTGGTTATTCATCTAAGAGAAAGGCATATAGATGTTCCAAAAAAAGATTGCAGAAAATTGTTGAAAGTACAAATGTAAAAATTGATGAACAATTCAGAGGAACTTCAAGGTATATAGACTTTGAACCGGCAATAGAAATTTTGATAAATGAACCTACTATAAATCCACCGGTACAAAATGAAGATCCAGTTACCTCGGTATCATTTGAGGATTCCACAGTAACTAAGGAACAACAACAAACAAAGACACCCTGATACATAAGACTGAATCATTCTGAAGATCAAATAATTGGAAACAAGTTTTAAGGAGTTATGACAAGAGGAAGATTGGAAAATGAAGAGGTATGTCTTATTTCTCAAATTGAACCATCATTTGTTAATGAGGCATGTGAAGATAAATTTTGGATTAAGGCTATGGAAGAAGAATTAGAACAAATTGAGAAAAACAACACTTGGACATTAGTTCCCCGACCTAAAGATAAAAATATAATTGGAACCAAATGGGTATTTAGAAACAAACTTAATGAATATGGTAAGGTTATCAGAAATAAAGAAAGACTAGTGTGTAAGGGATATTCTCAGAAAGAAGGAGTTGATTTTAATGAAACCTTTGCACTGGTAGCTAGAATTGAGGCAGTCAGATTATTTTTGGCTTTTGCAACACACAAGAACTACATTGAACAACCTGATGCATTTTTGAATGGAGATCTTGAAGAGGAAGTATACATTGAACAACCTGATGGATTTTTTTTGACAGATGATAATGATATGGTTTGCAGGTTAAGGAAATCTCTATATGGACTAAAACAAGCTCTAAGAGCTTGGTATGCAAGATTGGATAAGTATCTTTTAAAGATTGGTTTTACTAAAGGAAATGCAGACATCAATTTATATTATAAAGTAACTAATGATGACATCTTGATTTTAGAAGTATTTGTTGATGATATAATCTTTGGAGGAGAAGATGGATTATGTAAAGAATTTTCTATTAAAAAGAAACAAGAATTTGAAATGTCTATGATTGGAGAAATAAATTTCCTTTTAGGATTGTAGATTTCACAAACTGATAAAGGTATATTCTTGAGTCAATCCAGATACTTAAAAGAGTTACTAAAGAAATTTGGGATGGAGAACTCTAAACCGGTAAGCACACCTATGACAACAAATGACAAATTATCACAAAGGGATGAATCTACACCTGTTAATCCAACTAGATACAAATCTATGATAAGAGGTTTACTATATTTAACACAAACAAGACTTGATATTATGAATGCAGTATGTATTGTTTCAAGATTTCAAAGTAATCCTAGAGAAAATCATGAATCAGTAGTAAAAAGGATTTTCTGGTACTTACAAGGCACTATAAATCTTGGATTATGGTATCCTAGAGATGAAAACTTTGAATTATGTGCATACACAGATGGAAATTGGGTAGGAGATGTGGATGATAGAAAAAGTACCTCTGGCAGAGCATTCTTTCTTAGAAACAGATTAGTTTCTTGGTTGAGTAAGAAACAAAGTTGTACGTCTTTATGAACAGCAGAATCAGAATATGTTGCAGTAGCAACTAACTATACATAGGTACTATGGCTTAAGCAAATGTTGAAAGGCATAAAGGTAAAATGCAAGGAACCTATTACTATCTATTGTGATAACACTGCAGCAATTAATATATCTAAGAATCTGGGACTACATTATAAAACCAAACATGTTTATATCAAATTGAATTTTCTAAGGGAGAATGTTGAAGCAAAGGAGATAAAACTAGTTTATGTGAATACTAAAGAGCAGATTGCAGATATTTTTACTAAACCTTTACCTAAGGAGACTTTTGAATATCTCAGAGATTAGCTTGGAGTCATACCACCACCGGTAGAAACTTAGATAGTTGATGATTGACATCAACCGATAGATTTAATAGAGAAATCTTTTATTCCAGTCTTTGATGGGAAGCTACTTCTCAGAGGGAGTAGTTGGTATATTGAATTGATTGGTATTTTGTATATGAACTTGGTTTTATTGTAACTTTGGCATTTGATGTCAAAGGGGGAGAGATATCTATGGAAAAAAACATTATCTTTTAGGGAGAGATTGGTATGGAAAAACTTTGAAAAACACAAGGAAAACACATGTTGCTCTGAAAGGGAGAGATTGTTATTTAGGAGAGATTATTACTCTCTGTATCTGTATTTTGATTTCTGTTTATAATCTTTTTGGAGATTACTGATTTTTGGTATTTGGCATTTCTGTTTTGGCACTTTGATGGTTTTTCCATCTTGTGTTGCCATTAATGCCAAAGGGGGAGATTGTTGGTATTTTGGTATGGTTTTGTCATTGATGTCAACACCTACTAAACTCTTATCAACTCTGACAACTTGGAGAATCAGCAACATTAACCGGTAAGCAAGTAACTATTGCATAGTTACTAGTATCTAGTACACCAACAAGATATAATGATCATCGACACTTGGAATGATATCGAAAACACATGGTTATGTCAAAGCCATCATTTGGACATCTTCTCCAGGAGTTTTGTTCATTGGTATATTCAAAGTTCCATATTTGTTGTTACCAGCAAATAGGTCTAGGGTTACACCAGCAGGTTTATCTTTTCCAGATCAACATGCCACGCTATGGAGATGATTAATTATTGTTGTAAATGCATTAAGCCAACATGTTCAATCGGTTATTGCATCGGCTATTATATTGTTTGTAAAATGTTTTTATTGTAATATATTGTAGAGCTGACCTACTAAAATTGGTCTTAGGTTATGGTATAAATGTAAGATCTTATTTGTAAGATCAAATGTGGAATGCGAAAAAGGATTGTGTGAAGGTATATGCGAGATTAAGCAGAGCTATACATGCACACATCATTTGAAGGTGAAGGTAGGTTTTTGTGAAAGCATATCAGCATTACACCGGTACTGAATCTAGCATATGAAGATGCTATTTTGTATAGTACATTCTTATTGGATTTAACCATCCAATTGTAGTTAGTGTGACTCCCATTTTGTGTTTGAGCAGTGAGCTCTAGGCGGTTGGCTTTTTGCATGTGCAGACCCCATTTATTTACATTTACTATCTGTAGTAGTATCATCTGATTGTGGGTAAGATTTCCCACCATGGTTTTTCCCCTTACAGGGTTTCCATGTACAAATATTGGTGTTATGTGTTGTGGATGAATTTGTGTTTATGTTTCATGCACTAATCCTTACTGGTATAGCAATTAACTGTCAAAACTATCTACTGGCATATTGAACTGGTTTACCAGTATTAAGCATTAAGTTGGTGAAGTTGTTTTTGGTTTAAAATTATTTGACAACTAATTCACCCCCCCCCCCTCTCAGTTGTCTTTGGGACCTAACAAGTGGTATCAGAGCTTGGACATAGGTTCGAACCACGCAGGCCGCAATGAGTGACACTGGGAGGGGGATTGTTGGCAATGGGCTAGTGTCCCTCATGGGGATTTGCAACATGGTTTAACAACCTCCTGTGGATTCTATAAGTCTAGTGGTTGTGTCAGACATTGAAAGGTTAATCTTTTGGTGCAAAGGCAACCACACTTGTAACATACTAAAGCAAAATGTTGGATGAAATTAAAAGAATACATGTCAGACAAAATCACATCAATGACATCAATGACAATAGGCCAACAAGTAGCACATAGGTCCTAGGTGTCCACCTCGTGTTGCTTCGATGGGGGAGCAGGGTTAGTACCTATAACCTTTGCTTGTCGTTGGTCTGAGTAGGATAGGTTGTCGTGCAGTGTGTGCCGAGCCAATTGACTGTGATCTTTGGTTTTGTGCTATGACTATACTTAGAGCTTTAATACAAGGTTGAAATAATGCAAAAACCATAATTGGATGTAAAACGTATTTAAATGTATAAACAAAAAATAATAACAAATAATTTTAATAAGTATATGAATATATGTGTACATATATATATATATATACATATATATGTATATATATAAGTGTATATATATATGTATGTATATATATACATATATATAAATTGTATATGTATATGTATGAATATATATATTTATACATATATATATATGTACATATATATATACATACATATATATGTATATATGTATACTTGTATACATATTGTTGGCAATATGAAGGAATTAATTATGTGTTGCATTGATTTTTGTCATTGATGTCAACACTAGCTATTATGATTAATTACCAATAGACAGATTTTGGTTACTAGTAGAAGAACTAGTGTTACCAACATAAGGGACTGTCAGTTGGTTACTACCAACATGTTTGGATAAATGGAATATGTTTGGTTTAGTGTGTTGCATGTTTTTGGAGTATATTTTGGTTAGTTGGTATTGACTTGATGATCAAATTCTATCATACACTCTAGTAAGCCTATACCGGTAAGGGTTTAGGGTTTTACTGACAGAGCTTTTACTGAGAATCTTTGACAGGATGCAAAAGTGGTGTTGGTGTGGCTTCTAGATGGAATTCAGGATGCAGAAGGTGATCTTTGTTCATGCCTTGACTGATTGGAGACATTGCTTTGGCGTGGTGAATCTATTTGGGTCTAGGGTATGGACCAGTATCATGTAACGTGTTCTCTACACATTACTGGGATGATTTATGGATTGGTTAATGTTGTTTTGGTCTAAAGATGACATGGTATATCATTTTAATGTGGATGTATGTAATGATCTTATTGTAATATCTTTTAGGTGGCTGACCTAATTGGTTTAGGCCTTAGGGTTTGTATAAATTTATGTAAGATCTCTCTATAGATCATGGTCATGGAATAAAATGTATGAATAATGAAAAGATCATATGCAAAGGAGATTTGGTCGATCATAGGTGATCGGATTGGGTTTATGTAAGAGGTTAAAGGCCTCTGGCATTGAGCTTTACCTGGACTGTAATCAGGCATGGTAGATGCTATCATTGGCAGTTTATTGTTTTGGATTGTTGTCAAATTATATTGAGGTGCTAATAACCTCTCTGTAGTTAGTGAGACTACTTTGTAATGAGTAGTACGCTCTAGGCAATGTGCCTTTCTGCATGTGCAGGCCCTTTATTGTATCACATACTTTTTACAGAAGTATTATCTGACTATGGGTAGGCTTCCCACCATGGTTTTTTTCTTTATCGAGTTTTCCATGTACAAATCATGGTGTTATATGGTATTGTTGCATTTTGTTGATTCTCTATTTCATACTTAAGTTTTATCGCTTACCAGTATCTGTTTCTGCTATTCTGGTATTTAATGTTTATGTGCTCCGGTTAAAGGTTATAAAGTGGTTTGATTAATATAATCTATTGACAACTGATTCACCCCCCCCCTCTTAGTTGTCCATCAATTATTCTAATAATTGGTATTAGAGATTTGGTCCTCTATTGCAAAAGCTTAACCACTTGAGGTAGATCCTATGGCAACTAATAATTCAAATCCACCTGCAGCTATTTTCAGAAGAGAAATCCCTAAGCTTGATGGAACAAACTATGGGATATGGAAAATCTGAATGGAGACTCATTTTATATTTCTTGGCAAGGATATTTGGGAGACCACTGAGAAAATATATATACCTTATGATCTAGAATTTGGCAATCCTGCTCTAGCAGACTTGGACAAAAATATTGAAAAATGATTGCAGAGAAAGAGAAGCCCTCTTGTGTGCACTCACTAATCAGCAAAACATGGGATTGACTAATAAATTGCAAACTCTAAATGAATGTGACCCTACTTTCAAAATTGCTAAAGTTGATGGTTACCAGGTAAGATATGAAAACTTGAAGATGAAAGATAATGAAAGAATTGTTGCATTTATGGAAAAAGTAAATGAGATTGTCATGGGAATTCATTATTGTGGAGGATCTCTAAGTGTAGATGAAATTGTTTACAAATTTTTGAGAGCCCTACCACCAGCTTACAAGATGAAGTCTACTGTAATTAAGGAACTGAGAACAATGACAAACATTTCAGTTAACAGAGACATTCTGATTGGGAAATTGTCTTCTTTTGAGCTTGAAGAATTTGGACCCTCTGGAGCTACAAAGTCTCAACCTTCTTTTCATGCATCATCATCTACCATCAAAAGTGATTGGAAAGTCCTATATGCAAAATAATTGGAAGATATGAGGAAAGAGGATGAAGAATTTGAGCAACTTCAAGCCTTATTTTCTAGAAGAGTATCTAAAGGACCGACATGAAGTAAGTATGAAGGAAAAGCACCTTTTAAATGGTTTGTATGTAATAAGATTGGTCATTTTGCATCTAGATGTCTTGAAAGGAATGCAAGATTTGAAGAAAGAGTTACAAAATTATTTAAGCCTAATCAAAACAAATATAGATTCAAGAAAAACAAACTATGCTACATAGCGGATGAGGAAGGAGTAAATGATGACTCAGATGATGAACCATTAACAAACTTTGCTAGTGGATCCGATAATGGAAATGAATGCGTGCTCTATGCTATAAAGGAAGATGAATTGGAACTAGTTATCAAGAATGAAGAAAAGGCCCTGGCAGAAAAATTTGAAGACAAGGATGAATGGGTAATTGGTAGTGGATACTCACATCATATGACTGGAGATAAAAGAAATGTTTTGTCCTTGCAAGAATACAATGGTCGTCAAGTCAGATTTGGGGATGACAAAGAATGTATGATCAAAGGTAGAGGTATTCTTTCTCTGGATGGTAAGCATAATACTGATAATGACTACTATGTAGAACGTTTAAAGCACAATCATTTAAGTGTTGGTCAATTGGTGGATAAGGGATTCCAACTTCAGTTCAAAGATAGAAAATGCAAAATCATTAACAAGAGTGGTTTGGAGATTGCAACCGGTACTCAAACTAGAGGTAATATCTTTTAATTGAACATCAGTGATAAGACATGTTTGATTGCTCATATTGATGAGAGTTGGTTATGGCATAAGAGGTTGTGTCATGTTAATTTTGATTGTATAGTTAAGATTAGTTCAACAAAGGCAGCTAGAGATATACCTAAGATTATAAAGCCTCAAAATCCAGTATGTAAGGAATGTCAATTGGGAAAGCAAGTTAGAACTTATTTTTAGAAAATACATGATAAATCTAATGATGTGCTTGATTTGATTCTGTAAAGCGGAAAATAATCGAACCCTAGTTGCTCTCCCTTCTTCCAACTCCAAGGAGAGAGAAGGGAGGTTACTAGGATTGACGGTTTTCACTTAGGGGAGACTTTACATTCAAAAGAGGGGTTGAAACCCACAAGATCCAATCCCACACAATGCAAGATTGGATTCTAAATGAGTTTCAAGGGTTAAGACAGCAAGGCTACCCTCTTTTGTAAAGAATGTGCATAGAATGATCAAGCTAGGAATGCATAGAAAGTGAGAAAGATTTGCTCATAAACTAAGATAGGGATATAGGATGAAGCAGCGGACCTGGAATTAGTAGTAAAATGTTGATACGGCGTTGTCCTGCAAATTTGAGCAAAAGTTGATGGGACGATGGCGCCCAGTGTGCACACAGTCCTCCAAAAAATCCGCGAAACGAAGGGGGATCTGTTCATCTCTGCACAAGGATTCCAGATCTTCAATTTCAGCCATGTACCTGCAACCTACACACAGAAAAGCGAAGACGATTGGGGGGTTAGGGATTAGGGGTTTGCCCTTACGTCAAACCCCGGTTTTGGAATTAACCAAGAAATGAGAAATGCTGTAAATGTAAATGATTGTAATGTAAAACAAGTACTAATACCTTGTTGTAAGGATGTTTGTATCCTTATGTGTGAAGGTATAGATGTTGTTGTATGTTGTATGTTATATGTTGTAGTATGTGATCTCCTCTTCAATGGTTGAATCCTTGTCTTGAATGCAACACTTAGCCTTGAATGGAGACTTAGAGTGATCAATTGCTTGAAGGAATGTTTGAATGCTTGAATGCTTGAATGTCATTTCCATGCTTGTACATATATGTCCTTCTTTTTTTTTTCTTCTTACCCAAATGGGAGAGGAAAATGTAGTTTATATACTTGTCAATTAGGGCTGATATACTGATTTTCCCAACCTTAGGCCGACCAGGAAATGTTATTTTCCAATTTGCAAACAAAAAGACCCGAAGTCCCATAGGAGACCGGGCCCAAAATAGGGCCAGGGACCAGGGCACTGGACGCCCTGGTCCTGAAGGACAAAGGCACTGGGCGCTCTGGTCCCACCTCCCGGGACAGTAGGGTGCAAGGAGGGATCAGGCCAGGGTGCTGGAAAAATGCAGTTTTTGGTGTGATGGACAAGTTTCGGGGTCTCCATTCAGGTTCCGTGTTGCATCGCCATCGTGAAGACCAAAATGCGGTCGAAATTGCAAGTGTCACAATTTTAGGATGCTACATTTAGCCCCCACTTTAGCAGGAGTATAGGCGTACACTCATACTTTCGGTAAAGTACAAGGAAACAACATTGAAAGACTTTCACCACGTCAAGGAGGCAAGACACACCAAGCCCCTAGTGGACAAAGGATCTTACGACTTCGATTGACAAAGTAAAAGGGAAGATCACGAGGGAGAACCCTGACTGTCAGTAGTAAGGTTCCCTCACTATGAGTCATGCAAGAAAAATACCAAAGATTTTCAAGGCAAAGCTAAGTTCACCAAGAAATTTTCAAGTATCCTGAAGGGATAGACAGGGTGTATGCCCCCCTAAGTTAAAGCGATCGCACATGCCTCAACGGGGGTGATTATTTTAACGTAGTGATACACATAAGAAATAAGAAGGGAAAGGAGCACATTATCACAAAGATTTAGCCCCCAAGTGTGAGATAAACCCAAGGATAATAGATACAAAACACAAAGCACGAGGTGACTTCTCTTTCCTCGGGGTCAGTATGCTATATGATAAGTCATGTATATATATCATATGTATGTATGCATAATTGGTCTTCATTCCCCAATCAAGGAAGGTCACCTAGAAGAAGGGAACACATGTGTCTTTTGAGTCAACATGAGAGAGACCAAAAGAGATCTCAATGCTTTGCATCATTCTCAAGTAGACAACACTAAGGACAACAAATAGAAGAATGAGAATAACATATAGAAGAAGTAACAAAAGAGAGGAGGAGAGAATCTACTATGCTAATGTAACTAGTCTAGCACGTCATCTACCCCCCGATCTTGGTGATCAATGTTTCGGGAAGGCAGGGAACATGCTAGAGGAGGAACATCCAACATAGCAGATGGAGCTATCACAAGATCCAAACAAGGGCTATGTTCATGTTCCGAGCCACGTTGTTCTTGTCTAGGAGCTAGGATAAGTGCTTTAGAAAATTCGTTAGATAAATGGTTATCAATATCAACAAGTTCATATTCACTATCAGAAGCAAGAGGAGTAACATGTTCATCATGAATAACATTTTCATCTATATCATCATCAAGATTTATAAAAATAGGATCTTTAACTCGCACAGGATCAAGACCATCATGCATCTTATGTTTAGGAGATTTTGGAGAAAATGGAATAATGCTTGTTGAAGGTGTTTTTGGAGATTGCGAAGTTTGAGAAGCAGCTGCCTGAGCTCTAAGATGATGCTTTCGTCGGCGTTCATGTGCAGAACGATTTCATCTAGTCTTAGTAGGAAGTGGAGAAGATTGAGGAGTAGGAATTTTCTCATCCTTATCACTTGGGTGTTTAGGTTGTGGTCTCTTAGGCTGGATAATAGGAGAAGAGGAAGGTCTCTTCTCTCTATAAAAGGATGGAGGAGGAACTGCTCCATATAAAGGAGGAATTTTTGGTTTAGGAAGAAGACCAAGTCCATCATGACGAGGAGGTATAGGTCTACTTTTAGAAGGTTTATTAGGCATAGACATAGTCACATCCATAGGGATGGGTTGGGAATCTTCTTGAGGAAAGACATTAGTTTTATCTTTCAAAGGAAGAACTTCCTTCTCAAGAATGATAGGAATATCAAGTTTAGGTGTTCTAGGTTCACTTAGAGATAGGATCATATCTATTTTCCACTTTTGATAAGATTTGAAAAGATGATCACTTCGCGGTGGAAGAGATTGGAATTTTTTAGGCCAAAAATAATCAATAGGAACACTAGAAGTTCTTTCAGCTGGTTTAAAGAGACTATGATTGACAGTAACAACTTCACCATTATGGGGAAATTTTAAACATTTATGAATAGGAGAAGGAATAGCTTTCATGGAAGATAACCAAGGATAGCCAAGCTTCACACGAAATTGTTCGGATGAAGGAATAATAGCAAAGTTCACATCAAGGGATTTGTTATGGACCTCAATAGGTAATGTAATAGAACCAATATCGCAGGAGAAGAAAATGCATCAAATAATTTCACAATCACATTTGTTTTGTCATAGATCACTTGATTCAATTGCAAAGTAAAAAGAAATTCTTCAGTAATAACATTAACCATGCACGAAGGATCAATAAGCACTCCACGGCAAGGTGTATTCTTGACTTTTGCAACTATGTATAAAGGACCATCAGGTGCCCTGATAGTTTCACTAGAATCAAATGTGATGGAAGGTTCTTTAGGGTTTTCTTGCTGCTCTACAAAGTTAATCACATTCGGAGTCATAGACACAAGACCATCAGATGAGAAAGAGGAATCATTAGCCTCAATCGCATTAGAGGTATGAGAAGGTAATGGATCAGTAAAAATCTGAAGATTTTGGTTAGGGGGAGCTACAGATGTGTTGCCTTTATCACTCACTCCAGAAACAGAGATAGTATTATTATCAATCAAATCTTGAATTTTACCCTTTAAAGAAAAACATTTTTCAGTATCATGCCCAGGTTGACGATGAAATTGACAAAAAGATTTGTTATCAAAATAGGGTGAATTAATCTTTGCAGGATCAATTTGCCTTATCGGAGGGAGAGTAAGCACATTTTGTTCCAATAGCTTATTCATAATACTATGCAATGATTCATTCAAAGGAGTATACTTTCTTTCTTTCTTGAAAAACTTAGAAATAGGAGGCACACCTGATGCTGCATTCACATTGTTGTTGATGATGTTTTCATTGAATTTGATGGAATCTCTGTTCGGTTTAAACTTTCCAAATGGTTGTTGACTGCTATCACCCTTATCACTCGGAGCCATAGGATGTGATTGTTCCATTTGACTCACAGTCAGTTGATAATTGTGAAGAGTTGCACACAACTGTTGGAAAGAAGTAAACTCAGAAAACAGAAGTTTGTCTCGAATATCTTTTTGTAAATTAGAAATAAAGATTCTTTGAATATCATTGTCAGGCACTGGAAAAGAGATTTGAGCATACAAATGCTTATATCTACCAATGAAATCAGTCACTTTTTCTTTAACACCTTGTTTACAATGCATTAAATCAATCAAAGTAACTTTAGGACTTATATTGTTTTGAAATTGTTGAATAAAAGCATTTGCAAGTTGTTCGAAAGAAGTAATAGAATAAGAAGGCAACGAGCAATACCATTGTAGGACTTTATCTCTTAATGTTCTAGTAAACAATTTTGCAAGCAACCTTTGGTCATAAGCAAAATCGGTACATATTGTTTGAAAAGTCTTAACATGTGTTAGAGGATCACCTTTACCATTATAAAGCTCCAAATGCAGGATTTCAACATGTTTAGGGGGAATAGCTTGAACAATGTCAAGAGAAAGTGGGCTCGCAACATCAAATGTGGGCACACTAAACTTAGATTGTTTCATAGAGGCAATTTGTTGCTGTAAAGAAGAGATAGTTTGTGCAAGATTGTTAATGGTCGCTTCAGTCAAAGAATTCATATTAGATGTGTTAGATTGAGATGGAGGTGTTATGTTATTGAAAGAAGGTAAAGAGTAAGGTGGTGGGACACTATGATAGTGAGTCATAGGAGATGATTGGAAAGGAGGAACACTACAAGGAGGAATGGAATGGTTGAATGAATTGCCCCCTTGTGTCATGTTCATTTGTGGAGATGTAATAGGGACACTCATTGAAGGAATGAATGAAGAAGTCAAATTGAATGAAGGAAGAGGGTTAATTGAAGAGGAAGGATTTCCCCCATGACTGGTAATCATAGGAGGAATGTCTTGTATAGAAGTAGTCATTATGTTTGATGTAAAGGTAGGTATGCTAGCAATAGAAGTTGTCAAAGGAAGAGAATGATTGACTTGAGTGGGAGGTTGTGTATAACCCATATTTTCAGCACAACTCTTCATAGGCATCACATTCGAATCCACAAAGTGTGCAATACCACGCAAAATATCAATTCCATTCTTATCACTTTGAAGCATATCTTTTAGACCCTCAATTAAAGGAAGAGCTTGACTATTGGGGTATTCTTGAGACATCCATTGTCGAAAATCGTCAAATTGATTATCCAATTTCCAAAGTTGTTCTACAGAAACCTCATGGAGAGCTTCTTCATCATTAGGAGCATTAGAGGAATTACCCATGTCCTCGTTAAAAAGGCCATTCAAATTAGATTCCATCTCCTCAGTAATTAAACCTTGGAAAGACTTAATTCTAAGGCTTCGTCTAACAGGAATAGTGTAAGTAGGGCTTATTGTTGTAAAACTCATGCACTAGAGAGAGAGAGAGAAGATTTTGAATTTAGAGGCAGTAAATTTCAGTAAAATCAGCCAATCTCCTAGATTTAAGCTGTTAAATGTAATCACGACAATCTCCCAAAATTTCGGAAAAAATGTCAGGAACCGTGGCGCTCGGAGTGCACACGGTCCTCACAACTTTTTTTGAAATTTGCAGGGATGAAAGTTATGATGATTTTAAAGATAACCTGAAAAAATTGAGTGATTTTACGATCTATAAATAGGCCAAATTAAAGTTGCGATCTCAAAATTGAACCCTACCCAGATTGTCGAAAAATGCAAAATTTGAATTTTGAAAAAGAGAGGGAAACTGAAATTTTGAATTTTATGATTTTTAGAGGGAATACCAAAAGCAATGCAAGTTTTGAAATTTAAAAGTTGACTCAATTTCACGCAAAATTCAATTTTGAAAGTGGAAATCAAAGTTGTTGTAATTAAGCACTTAATTTCAAAAGTCACAAATTGCAAGAATTTGAATAAAGTACTGAAATTTTGAATGAATACTAACACACTTTTCAGATTTAGGACAATAAGAACACAATTTTGACACAAAATTTCAATTTCAACAATTTTTGAATGATTAGAAGCCTTAAACCAAACAATCACAAGACCAACTTTGACTGTAATTTTGAAAGTGTTGGAATTGATAAAATCAGCCAAAATTTTGGATTTTAGCAGAAAAATACAGTAAGATCTAACTCCCGAAATTTCAGAAAAAATGTCGGGGACAATGGCGCTCGGAGTGCACACGGTCCTCGCAACTTTTTTCCAAATTTTCAGGGGTGAAAGATATTATGATTTTATTACGGATTCCAAAGTTACAGCTGATTTGGAGATGTTTTGATCAGTGAAATTGTCAGACAAAGGTTGAATCAAGAGGGTTTCAAAAATTAGGGTTTTGACACTTAACCACTTAATTTTCAAAATTAAAGCACAGATATGATTTGATAATTTGCAATACAAGGGTAGATCTGAAACAAGCATTAACAATTAAACATTTCGCAAGCTCAATTACTAAAAAGAAAATTTAGGGTTTTTATGCAATCAACCTCTAAAATTTGTAAAAGATCGAACATGGAAATGTAATTTAAGGAAGCTAATTTTCAGATCTAACCATGAATAATCAGAAAGGATGTTCATGTTGGGTTCACCAAAATGTAAAGCGGAAAATAATCGAACCCTAGTTTCTCTCCCTTCTTCCAACTCCAAGGAGAGAGAAGGGAGGTTACTAGGATTGACGGTTTTCACTTAGGGGAGACTTTACATTCAAAAGAGGGGTTGAAACCCACAAGATCCAATCCCACACAATGCAAGATTGGATTCTAAATGGGTTTCAAGGGTTAAGACAGCAAGGCCACCCTATTTTGTAAAGAATGTGCATAGAATGATCAAGCTAGGAATGCATAGAAAGTGAGAAAGATTCGCTTATAAATTGAGATAGGGATATAGGATGAAGCTGCGGACCTGGAATTAGCAGTAAAATATTGATACGGTACTGTCCTGCAAATTTGAGCAAAAGTTGACGGGACGATGGCGCCCGACATGCACATGGTCCTCCAAAAAATTCGCAAAACGAAGGGGGATCTGTTTGTCTCTGCACAAGGATTCCAGATCTTCAATTTCAGCTGCGTACCTGCAACCTACACACAGAAAAGTGAAGACGATTGGGGGGTTAGGGATTAGGGGTTTGCCCTTAGGTCAAACCCCAGTTTTGGAATTAACCAAGAAATGAGAAATGCTGTAAATGTAAATGATTGTAATGTAAAACAAGTACTAATACCTTGTTGTAAGGATGTTTGTATCCTTATGTGCGAAGGTATAGATGTTGTTGTATGTTGTAGTATGTGATCTCCTCTTCAATGGTTGAATCCTTGTCTTGAATGCAACACTTAGCCTTGAATGGAGACTTAGAGTGATCAATTGCTTGAAGGAATGTTTGAATGCTTGAATGCTTGAATGTTGTTTCCACGCTTGTACACATATGTCCTTCTTTTTTTTTTCTTCTTACCCAAATGGGAGAGGAAAATGTAGTTTATATACTTGTCAATTAGGGTTGATATACTGATTTTCCCAACCTTAGGCCGGCCAGGAAATGTTATTTTCCAATTTGCAAACAAAAAGACCCGAAGTCCCATAGGAGACCGGGCCCAAAATAGGGCCAGGGACCAGGGCGC
This sequence comes from Cryptomeria japonica, assembly GCF_030272615.1. Lineage (NCBI taxonomy): Eukaryota > Viridiplantae > Streptophyta > Pinopsida > Cupressales > Cupressaceae > Cryptomeria > Cryptomeria japonica. The sequence goes on along the minus strand of NC_081405.1, from coordinate 317,545,838 downwards.
TGGGCGCCATGGTCCTGGGGGACTAGGGCGCTGGGCGCCCTGGTCTTGAAGGACCAGGGCGCTGGGCGCTCTGGTCCCACCTCTCGGGACAGCAGGGTGCAAGGAGGGATCAGGCCAGGGTGCTGGAAAAATGCAGTTTTTGGTGTCATGGACAAGTTTCGGGGTCTCCATTCAGGTTCCATGTTGCGTCGCCATCGTGAAGACCAAAATGCGGTCGAAATTGCAAGTGTCACAATTTTAGGATGCTACAGATTCATACTGACTTATGTGGTCCAGCAAGGACCAGAAGCTTTCAAGGTGATAGGTACTTCATGCTAGTAATTGATGATTAATCTAGAATGGTGTGGGTGACTTTTCTAAGGGAGAAGTCTAAAGCTTTTGAGAAATTCAAGATCTTTAAAGCAATGGTGGAAACAAAAACTAGATTCAAAATTAAATGTCTGGGATTAGATCAAGGTGGTGAGTTCACATCTCATGAATTTAATAGTTATTGTGAGATAAATGGAACTAGGAGACAATTATCTGCACCCGAGACTCTTAAGAAGAATGGAGTAGTGGAAAGGAAGAATAGAACCATTTTGGATGCATCAAGAACCATGGCGATGGAAGCCAAATTTCCTCACATCTACTAGAGAGAAGGAGTGAGTACAATAGTCTACATATTCAACAGAGTTCATATCAAAGTTGAAACCTGTAAGACTCCTTATGAATTATGGTTTGGACATACACCTACTCTTAAATATTTCATACTTTTTGGAAGTATATGTTATATGAAAACGGATGATTCAATTGGGAAGTTTGATCCTAGATGTGATGAAGGGATATTTCTTGTATATTCAATTAAGAGAAAAGCATATACATGTTATTACAAAAGATTGCAGAAAATTGTGGAGAGCACAAATGTGAAAGTGGATGAGAAATAAAGAGATCAATCTATATCATATGATAGAGAACCGATAGTGGAAGTGATCATAACTGATCCGGTAATGCATCAACTGGTACAAGACACTGAGACAGTTACACCAGTACAATCAAAAAATTCAACTATGATTGGTGATCAGAACTAAAAAAACCTGAAGTTCAAAAGACACCAAGGTATGTAATATTAAAACATTCAGAAGATCAAATCATTGGAGATAGGAACAAGGGAGTTATGACAAGAAGAATTCTGGAAAATGAAGAGGTAAGTCTTATTTCTCAAATTGAACCGACATCTATTATTGAAGCTTGTAAAGATGAATATTGGTTAAAGGCTATGGAAGATGAATTAGATCAGATAGAGAAGAATAAGACTTGTACTTTAGTTCCCTGGCCTAAAAATAAGAATGTTATTGGAACTAATTGGGTATTTAGAAATAAACTAAATGAGGATGGTCAAGTTGTAATAAATAAGGATAGACTCATTTGTAAAGGATATTCTCAAATGGAAGGAATTGATTATGGTGAGACATTTGCACCAGTAGCTAGAATTGAAGTTGTTAGACTATTTCTTGCCTATGCAGCATATAAGAACTATAAGGTCTATCAGATGGATGTTAAATTTGCATTTTTGAATGGTGAACTTGAAGAAGAAGTATACATTGAGAAGCTAGATGGATTTTCATTGACATATGACAAAGATATGGTTTGCGGGTTAAGGAAAGCATTATATGGATTGAAACAAGTTCCTAGAGCTTGGTATGCAAGGTTGAATAAATATCTTTTGAATCTTGGTTTTACTAAGGTCAGTGCTAATAATAATTTATATTACAAGATCATTGATGATGATATTTTGATTATTGAAGTATTTGTTGATGATATCATTTTTGTGAGTGAAAATAAATTGTGCATGGAATTCTCTAATAATACGAGGAATGAATTTAAAGTGTCTATGATTGGTGAGATGAGGATTTTCTTAGGTTTGTAGATTACTCAAACTGACAAAGGTATTTTTATCTATCAAACTAAGTATCTAAGGGAATTGTTGAAGAAGTTTGGTATGGATAATTCCAAACCGGTAAGTACTCCTATGGTGACAAGTGAGAAATTATATGTTAAAGACACATCTGCATCGGTAAATTCGACAAGGTATAAGTCTATGATTGGTGGCTTGTTATTTCTAACTTAAACTAGACTAGATATTATGAATGCAGTAAGTATTGTTTCAATATATCAAAGTAATCTTAAAGAAAATCATGAATGTACAGTAAAAAGGATATTCTAGTATTTGCAAGGAACAACAGAATATGGCTTATGGTACTCTATAGATGATAACTTCATTTTATGTGCATATACAAATGCAGATTGGGCAAGAGATAATGATGACTGGAAGAGCACTTATGGTGGAGCTTTCTTTCTTGGAAAGAAATTGGTTTCATGGATCAGCAAAAAATAGTCATGCATTTCTTTATCTACTGTAGAAGCCGAATATGTTGCAGCAACAACTAATTGCACTCAAGTCTTGTGGATCAAGCAAATGTTGAAGGATATCAAGGTAAATTGCAGTGAACTAGTAGTTATCTATTGTGATAACTTTGCAACTATTGACATGTCTATGAATCCATTATTTGACTCTAAGACTAAGCACATATCAATAAAATATAACTTTCTGAAAGAAAAGGTGAAAGAAAAGGAAGTCAAATTGGTTTATGTGAACACTAAAGAGAAGATTGCAGATATATTCACTAAATGGCTATCTAAGGAATCATTTGAATATTTGAGAGATAGGTTAGGGGTATCTACCCTTCCAGCAAAAACTTAGTTGATGGAGCAGAGAATCAGTCTGGCATGCATCATCAAATTTATCCTTTGCTCTGGATTGATGTAGTGGTGCTACTACTGAGGGGGATTAGTCATCTTTGAGATTCACAAGATTTTGATATCTATGTCATATCTTTGGCATTGATGTCAAAGGGGGAGAGATACATAATGTGAAAAATAAATGTCATAATATGTCATATTGGAGAGAGATTCAGATCAGTTTGAGATTGGACTGCACTCCTTATAGGGAGCTGCTAGAATTTTTCAGTATTTCATTATTATATCTTCTATGAGAAATTTTTAGCATTTCTTGGCACTTAGATGTTTTCTTTTTCACATCTAGTGTTGCCATCAATGCCAAAGGGGGAGATTAATGAAAATATGAAGGAATTGATTATGTGTTGCATTGATGTTTTGTCATTGATGTCAACACTACCTGTTATGATTGGTTACCGAGAGACAGATTTTGGTTATTGGTAGAAGACTAGAGTTACCGACAGAAGGGACTATCAGTTGGTTACTACCGACATGTTTGGATCAGTGGAATATATTTGGTTTAGTGTGTTTCATGTTTCTAGAGTATTTTTTGGTCAGTTGGTATTAAATTGATGATCTGATGCTATCATACACTCTATTAAGCCTATATTAGTAAGGGTTTAGGGTTTTATCGATAGAGCTTTTACTGAGAATCTTTGACAGGATGCATAAGTGGTGTTGGTGCAGCTTCTAGATAGAATTCATGATACAAAAGGTCATCTTTGTTTGTGCCTTGACTAATTGGAGACATCTCTTTGGCGTGGTGAATCTCTTTGGGTCTAGGTTATGGACCGGTATCATGTAATGTGTTCTCTACACATTACTAGGATAATTTATGGATTGTTTAACGTTGTTTTGATCTAAAGCCGACATGGTATATCATTGTAATGTTGATGTATGTCATGATCTTATTGTAAAATCTTTTAGGTGGCCGATCTTATTGCATATATATGTGTGTGTGTATAAATAAATATTTGCATGCTATAACTTTGGAATTATGTCATAAATAGTTAAATCAAAAAATATACTTATTTAATTAAAAGTGTTAAATTAATTTGATATTACAAATAATTAAAGGTTTAATGGGTAACAGTTATTATGGGAAGTTAAAAAGTAATTTTCCAATTAATGCATATGGATAGTTATGATGGTTGGACACGATATAGTTTGAAGAAGCATTCTGAGAAGGGGACATTACACTTGGTATCAGAGCCCATGTTGTAAACATTGGGATCTCTAGGTAAGGTTATTCTCTTAGTATTGTGGGGTGTGTTATAGTACTTTGTCTTGTTCTTTCCCTTCTAGATTTTTGTTTGGGATAATATATAAGGACCTTGGAGGTTTTATATATATATGTTTTTTTCTCTCTTTTTCTTAATCTTTCTGAAAAATCATAATTTTGTGTATCATGTATATTCATCTCTTGTTCTTTCCTTCCTAATGTTAGTAATTGTTATATGATTATCTGTGCCCTTGATTTTCCTTGTAATTTTTAGTACTTACTTGAATACTAAAATTGGTTAGGTATATAAATGATCCTATTATAGAGAAAATGGTATGTATTACCTTAACTGATGTTAAATTCTTAAGGACTGGCTTATTACGTTTGAATAATGCATTGATTTATTTATGAATATTAAGATGAGGTGTTTGTGTGCTACATTTAAATTTGACTTAGTTTGGATTTTTATCTGTATGTGAAAAACTTGCTTGGAAGGTATATGTATATATATATATATATACATATATAGTAGCTTAATGATATCTTCTCTCTCCTCTTCTTTTCTTATCTTGATATGAATATTGATTAGAACTATTGAGTGTCGATATATGTGATCTTGTATGTAATAAAAATATTGTTTGTATAGATCTCACCTTTTAGTAAGGAATTAAGACCTCTAGTTGCATTTGCAGTGTTAGGAGACCTCACGAAAAACTGGATTTGCATGTAGGTACAATAAATATGACATGTTTAGAAAATTTAATCAACCATGTATGATCTTGCATGCATTTATTGATTGATTTGTAACACTCTCTCTCCTCCTTATCTTTGTTTAAATAAGAGTCCATAATGTTGAGAAGTGAACTCAATATTGAATATAAGTATTGAATGCTTATTATGGATATAATTTTACGTGAATTTAAAGAGCAGTTGGTTACAATAAACCTGCTTTGAAGATAAAAATTAATGTATTGCATCTATGATTTCCATTTTAAAAGAATAAGTTTGATAAATTATCTTTTGCATGAATAATATAGGAAATCTTATGAAATATTAAATTAATAGATCATGTTATAGTATATGTGTTGACTATGGTAATGTGGGTGCAATGTATGTATAGTATAGGAAATTTAAAATCATTCCTTCATGTGTCCTTATTTGATTTATAATGATAAAATTCTTTATTTTCATGAAAGATCTGCATGGTTTTGATGAAATATTGTGTTTGATTAAATGAATAGGTTAAACAATGATTCTATCTCCTTAGCTTATTTGAATTTGGAAGGAATGTTATTTCTCAATGAATTTTAGTAGAATGGATTAAAAAAGGGATGAATGATGCTATAACAAGCTAATAACTAACAATTTTTCATGAGTTGTAGAAAACATTAACCTTTTGAATGGTCACATGGAATTTTTGATAGGAGGTGAGCTTGGTAAGAATCTATACATATTTGAATAAGTGTGGCTTTTCTTGTCTATCTTTGTGACATATGGAGTTGGAATTGCTTGTTTTTCTTGGAGACGTATGGAGCTCACATTGCTTCTCCATCCATAGGATATTTAGAGTTGGCATTGCATGTTCATCCATGAGATGTTTGTAACCAGCATAGTTGAATGCCTTATCCTCATGAAAGGTTGTCAATGGCACATGTGTACCTTGGGAGGTACCATCTAATGACACTCCTTTTGTAATGTGTCCTAGCACCTTTCTTGGAGCATTGGGGCAATGAGCCTCTGACAGTAGACCTTGATCATAGTATTTGACTTTCCTTGGGATGGATGAATCTTGCTGACCTTAGTATGTCTATTAGGACCTAGTTTCTATCTCCCTAACATGATGGGGTGGACCTTCGGGTTCCACATGGTTGAGTGGTCGTGACCTACCTTTGGAAGTCAGTTTTCTTCTAGAGCATGGTTGTGGTCTTCTCTAGTTGGTGCATCTTATTTATGTTTCCTGTGTTGATGTTGAGATGTATTTATGATGATGTTTCTTTTTCTATCATACAATTGTAGTTGTATCACTCTGTTAAGGAGGAACCTTGATATAATTGGATAATGTAATCTAATGTTAATTTATGTTTGGTGGTCTTAGATTATGCGGTGTTGATATTGACAAACTGTTATGTATTTATGAGTTATCTTATATTTGAGTTGATGATTAGCTTAACATGGTTTAGATAGGTTAATCATATGCAATGCGTTCAAATAGTTGAAATTTAATATGTATGAATGTTTATGAATATTCTTTTATGTTTCATGCAATTTGAATTGTATATGAAGTTGAGGAATATCTTAGAAATTGATGCATTGTAAATCCTAATCAATACTTGTCATTAAATGTTTCTTAAAAAAAATATTGTATTTATCTATTGTTGTATGTATGCTTATCTTGTTCCTTGAGGTTCCTCGCAAGGGACATTACGTCTTTAACTAAATAAAATTCATACAGGTTACATTCCCTTAAAATATATGTGTTTGTGTTCCCTAAAATACAATGCCTATAGTGTAAAATATCCATACGCATTTTTTACGTTAAAAACCATGTATAGGTTTTTAACATTATAGTCATTGCTCGTTGGCAGCAAAGACGAAAGAACCACTTCAAGGAAAAAAAATGCATATAGGTTAAGGAAACTTAATTTGTATGCACCTTTGGTCTCTAAACTTTAGTGTTATCACTTTGGAATCTACCTAAGTGTTATGAAACTTATATGTTTTTGAGAGAGAGAGAGGGGGAGAGAGGTGGTGGAGAAATGGGAAGGGTGGGGAAGATGAGAGAGAGAGAGTCCTATTCTGAAAGGATTTATGCCAGTTGAAGCTAAAACCCCATAGACATTTCTATTGAGGTGATCAATTACAAGAATTTCAAGTCTGATCTAACTACTTCATTGAAAAGAAATATCACATAGTATTAGAGTAGTAAGGTAGACTTTTTATATTAATAACTCAATATATCTTATATCTCCTTTATTAAGTATGTCTTTTATCAATTGCCTTAGTCTTGGCTTCCTTATCCTAGTCACCTGGTGACTAGCAATTCCACCTTCTACCTATATCTCCCTTTAGGATTCCAACCCTTTGATAATAGACTTTTAACTTATTTGTGAATTACTATTGCTAGATTACACCTTTATCTCTTTGGACCAATGTCTATAGCCTATTTTTTGGTCAGCAACATTCTCTTAAAAAAATCCTTGACTTTTCCTCATGTCAACTAAAGAGAATATGTCTTGATAGATTACCTATAAAGTTTGAAACTAATCGTCCCAATTTTTATTAATTAAACATTGTGAGGAGCCTTTTAAATTAAAAAAAGAGGCTAATTCAAAATTAAAAAATAAATATTGAATAAAATTAAAAAAAATTAAAAAAATTATTTTTCACTAGGTGAGAGAATCTTCTCGAAAAACATTATTTTTTTTTTGGTTAATGATAAATTTACTAGTCAAGAGGTGTTGCCAACCAAAAACTATCAAATTTATTTATGTTGGACTTCAAAATATTATAATGAGAAAAATATACATCAAAATTTTAATTTTAATTTATTTAACACTGCATATATATGTTCTCTTCTTGGAAAAAAAATTAGGAAAAAATAAGTCCTTTTTCATTTTTCTTGTGTGGCGCCGACTAGAACCCCTGATTTTTCAGTATTTTTCAGCAATGAAAAATCTGCCTTCGAAATTATAAAAAAAATATCAATCTTTTTCCTAAATTTTTTTTAAAATAACAAACATAATTTTTATTAATATTTCTAAATTTGGTTAGTTTACATCATTTGAAAATTCAATTTAGAAATGTCACTTTTCTGCGGTCTAAATTAAATAGTTTTAGTTCGGTTGGTTGGTGCCTTTATAAAAGTGTTACACAACATTGTTCTTTTACCCAGAAAAATTATCAATGCTTTTTAATATAGTATTCTCCCCCTTTGCCAATTAATTTTTTACTCACATCTTCTCATTTTGTTTGCCAACTTCTCATTCTCTCCTCCTTTTCCATCAAGGAAAAAGGGTCCGAGTCAAAAATGTTAGCTTGTTCTATTCAAATTCTCAAAACTCACAACCACACTTAGCTCCCATTAGAGATAGCCTCGAATAATTAATCTAGAATAATAATATTCATGATGCTCACTTGAATGATACCCCACCGTATGCATTTAGTTTAGAAAAAGGATGGGAAATAACCCCCAATTTCTCCCAGAGATATTAAAAAATATCCTTACCAAGCACATTAGTAAAGATATTGACAATATATTATTTTGTAGGTTCATAATCAAGTTTTGCCTCATTCTCCAATACCTTATCTCTCAAGAAGTGATACTAGATTGAAATGTGTTTCATTTTTTAATGTAATACCACATTCTTAGAAATATTTATTGTATTGGTATTGTCACAAAAGATAGAAATGGGTTCATCAAACATTATTCAAATGTCCTTTAGAGTTTGTTTCATCCATAATACCTATTTGTAGCAAATAACAACAAAATATATTCAGCTTCAGTAGGAGATACAGATACCAAATCCTGTTTCTTACTTGACTAAGAAACCAACCATGTTCCAAGAAAAAATGTACCCCCACTTGTACTTTTCCAATCATCCACACAACCAACCCAATTTGCATCAGTATAGGAAATAAGAGTGAAATTAAATCTTCTGGGATACCATAGACCATAGTCTTCCATTCCATTTAAGTATCTAATAATTCTTTTCTCAACAACATGTGTTTCTGTGGGATCTTGCTAGAATCTAGCCACAAGACAAATATCATGCATGATATCTAGCATGGTAATATTTAGATATAGTAATCATCCATCACTAATTACATATTTGTTCCCATCAGTCTTTGGATATTTAACATCTTTACTTGACTTATAATGATTAGTCATATAGGAGTACAAATAGGTTTAGGATTTTCCATTGCAAACTTCTTCAACATTTCTTTAACACACTTATATTGTGAAATAAATGACCATCATCCTTCTAACTAAATTACAAACTAAGAAATAAATTCATGTCCCCAATCATAGACATTTTGAACACTTCTTGCATCTCATCAGAAAAATTCGTATACATACCAACATTTCCTCCAATGGTTACGTCATCCACATAAAAAACTATAGTCGAGATATCATTTTCCTCAACCTTAAAATAGAGATTACTATAAGTAGTACCTTTTTGAAATCCCTACCTCAACAAATACTTGTCAACCCTTGCATACCAAGCTCTAGAAGCTTGCTTCAATCCATACAATGTCTTCTTCAATTTGCACACCATTGTTGGTATTTTGGTACTAAGTTGTCATTGATGTCAACCGACATGATGGAGATCCACAAAAGGTAAGCATAAAGAATGAAGGTCTACCGATAAAGTAGAAACCGGTCTGAAGGATACATAAACTAACCTAAAGGATGGTTGCTTGTTTATGATGAAGAGACAAAATGTTAAAGTTGTATCACACCACCGGAGGTGAAGATGTGCAACCGGTACAGGATGCTCTACCAATTAACAAAAGAATAAAACTCTATTGGTAAAGGGATATACCTGTATGTGTTTGTTAGATTGACTGTGTGTTGGTGGGCCATGTCTTGATCGTTGTGACGTCATGTGAAGTAGAGGTGGCAAACATGTTGTGGTTGGTGAAGCCTCATCGATAGGGTTGATGAAATAGATAATCACCTTTAATCGAGGAGCCACAAATCACAAGATTGTATCTTAATGATTGTGGCTTGAGGAAGAAGGAATGACAAAGGAAGATCAGAGACTAGTTGGAGCCTAAATCTATGCAAGGGAAATCTGATTCAGGAAGTCCTTGAAAAGAAAACTTCTAAAGTGCTTTATGTGTTGACTGATTTCATGGCAGAAGATCTAATTCGAGATTGCCATTTTCAAAAAATATGCATTGGATAATGGAAATTGTGTGCAGGTGCGTGCTTTGAGGATAGGTGATCAATCCGAGATAGGTAGGATTGGATCTCATTAAGATTATGTCGAAAAGAGGAAACCCTATCTGCTCAAGTTTTTGAATTTCATTCTAGCGAGAAATCACTAGATAAGAGATGAGAGCTCCAAATGGAAATGTAATTGATGCTATGAAGATTGAGTAGAGAAGAGAAGTGAGAGTGAGAAAGGAGAAAACTTCAGAAGGAGTTTTGAGAAAGTTGAAGTGTGTGTGAGCAAGCAAACCGGTGAGAGGATTCTACTGGTAATACCATAGTCTTGTAGTTAAGCCCAATTGGTAAGGTGTGGCAGAGCAGGCAACATCCTAGTGTGGCATAGTGTGTTGAGAGACTGTTTGAGAGGGGGAGAAAGATAACAAAGGTCAAGAAACAGAGACAACAATCTCACAACCGACAATGTGAGTTTCAGTCGAGGAGAAAATACTGTCAACTGGCAGAGAGTTATTTGATTCAAGAGTTGTAGAATTCATTTGCAACAAGAAGCCTTAATTGTATTCAAATAGGATTTCAATATACATCACCAAGTTGAAGCTTGGTGCAGGGGTTGGTGCTCCTTGGGTTGGTGCCCTAAAAGTGCAAGGGTTGGTGCTCCTTGAGTTGGTGATCAAAATTTTGTAAGTCTGTGTTTTACCTGTGAGGCTGGATTGGAGCAATACTTTTCATCAGATTTTCTCACCAAGGTTTTTCCCATATTGGGTTTTCCTCATAAATCTGGTGTTGTGAGTTACTTGTGTGTGTATGATCTCTTTGGCTTTCTTTCTTATATTACCGGTTTGACTGTTTAAGTGGTTAAGTAAATAACTGATCTTCTCAAGTTAGATCAGAAGAGGAAAAACTTAGGAACCACTGATTCAACCCCCTCTGAGTGGTATTTTGTGTTTAACAACACCATATCTAGAGTGTTTGATAGATTGAATCCTTTTGTTTGTTCTATATGTTGGCAATATGTTGGATTTGGCTAAGTGTTGGCAAATGATGTCAACAATGTATCCTGGTTGGATATGGTCTTGATATCCCGATTGGACCTATCTCGGTTTGTCTTGGTGTTTATCTTGGTTTTGGCTTCGATTTTTATCTGGTATGATCAGATCCTTGGATGTGGTTTTGGAGGCTTATTCTGGATGGTTATATGCTTTTCATTTTCTATTGGTTCATGTTTTGGTGCTTTAGTAACTATCACTTATGTTCAGGGTTGGTATTTCCCGGTACCGATTAGCTTTACTAGTAAGTGATATTTGATGTTTTTATCATGTTAAAGGTTCTTCTAGATCATATTCTGAGTGTTTGGTAACTTTGCATTCACTAGCGTGTTGTTATGGTGGTCCTATTTGGATCTGGTCAAACTTTCTATGTTACTTCACTAAGGGTTTCTACCTGTTGGTGAAACTTGATGGATTTTGGTCTTAACAAAATTTTTAGAGGATATAATTATTTGGATATTTGAATTAGGTCCATGCTATGTAATGCAAATCATAATATTGGTCTGGTGATATCGTGTATTGTAAGTTTTGTTATTATGCATTTTTGGGTTTAGGGTTTAGCTGACCTTATCATAAGGTTGATGATCTATATTTATAGGTGACTTATTCATGTATTTTTGATATAGATAAGAGGAACGGGATCGATGGTTATGTTTCATTATCAGAGGAAGGTTTATGTGTGAAGAAGTGATATATCATTCGGTAGAAGGTTTTTAGTATTGCAAGGCAAACATTTGTGCTTAACCGAAATTTTATCAAGAATTAGGAGATGCTACTTTCATAGTTCATTATTTTCAAATTGTAGTCCAATTTTTTGTATGTTAGTGAGACTTCTCTTTTGTGATTAGTAGTGTGCTCTAGGTAGTTGGCCTGATTGCAAGTGCAATCCCCATTGTAATTATTTAACATATTGTTGCAGAAGTATTATCTGATTGTGGGTAAGGTTTCTCACCATGGTTTTTCCCTTTACCAAGTTTTCCACATCAAAAATATTGGTTTTGTGTGTACTATGCTTTCATTTTTTTTCCTTCATTGTGTTGGTTTCTTTGTGCTCCAGTTATAAGGTTTTTGATATGCAATAGTTCTTATTTCTGATAGTAAACTGATTCACCCCCCCCTAAGTTTACTCTCAGTATCAGATCTGTCTAACAATTGGTATTAGAGCATTGGTCCAGTCTGCATAAGCTTAACCACTTGAGGAGATCTAATGGCAACTGCATCTAGTTCAACATTCAACCCCTACTGGAAGGAGAGTCCTAGATTTGATTATACAAAGTATAAAATATGGAGAAAGGGTATATACCTCATGATCCTAATTCTAGAACATTGGCACCTCGTGATGAACATAAGAGAGCTGAAAATGATGTTTAAGCAAAAACAACATTGTTAATAACCCTATTTGATGAGTATATATATTAAATGTAATAGAGTTAGAGAATGCAAAGGTAATCTAGACAAATCTTGAAACACTATATGAAGGCGATCAAGCAGTAAAGATTAAAAAACTTGAAGGTTTCTGGGTAGGAAATGAAACTTTGAAGATGGAAGAAGATGAGAAGATAAGTTCTTTCATGGATAGATTACAAATGAGATTGTTATGGGAATCAAATGTTGCAGAGGATCACTTAGTGAGAATGAGATTGTGTCAAAGGTTTTGAGAGTTCTACCTCCGACTTATAAGATGATGGCTACTGCAATCAATGAACTCTGGACAATGTCAAGTACCCTTGTTACCAGAGATAGACTACTTGGGAAATTGACTACTTTTGAACTTGAGGAACTTGGAGATAAAAGTGCTACTAAAATTGAAACTGCATTTAAAGCATCTACCTCCGGTAAGAAAAAGATAGATTGGAAGGAATTATATGTTAAAGATTTGGAGGACATTGAAAGGGAAGATAAAGAACTTGAAGAGTTGGAAGTCCTGATTGCTAGAAGAATTCCTAAAGGACCGATTGGAAGTATGTATGAAGGAAAAGTTCCCTTTAAATGTTTTTCATGCAATAAGATTGGTCATTTGCTTCTAAATGTCCTGGAAGAGCTGCTAGGAATCATGAAATATTTGTGAAGAATTATAAGCCTAATCTGGAATATCTGAATAGATCTAGATTTAGAAGGAATAAGGATAGATCATGCTATTGTTCTGGTGATGATGATTTGGGTATTACTAATGACAATGATGAACCTATAAGTGGAACTGACAATGGAAGCTCATGTAAAGATTGGGTTTTTATTGCTATCAAGGATAATTCTTCGAAACCTTTCATTTAAGCAAATCATACTAAAAAGAAGGCTTTAGCTTCTAAAATCGAAGAAAAGGATGAATGGGTTATACATAGTGGATGCTCACATCACATGATTGGTGACAAGAGAAAATTTCTATCAAGTATACAAGAATTTGATTGCGGACTATTTAGATTTGGAGACAACAAGGCATGTAGGATCAAAGGGAAAGGAACAATATCATTGGACGGTAAGACTAACACTGATAATGTTTATTATGTTGAAGGCTTGAAGCATAATCTCTTAAGTGTAGGTCAGATTGTGGATAGAGGATTTCATTTGCAATTCAAGGATGGAAAATGCAAGATCATCAATAGATCTGGATTGGAAATTGCTTCAAGAACCCAGACCAATGTAAACATTCTTCATTTGAACTTTGGTGGGAAAGCTTGTTTGATTTCTCAGATTGATAAATGTTGGTTATGACATAAGAGGATGTGTCATGTAAATTTTGATTCCATAGTGAAGATCAATTCAACACAGGCTATCAGAGATTTGCCCAAGATTGTCAAGCCTTATAATCTGGTATGTAGAAAATGTCAAATGGGTAAGCAAGTCAGAACTTCTTTTAGAAGGATACATGATAAATCTAATGAAATTCTTGATCTTATTCATACTAATCTATGTGGATTGACAAGAACTAAAAAGTTTTCAAGGTGATAGATATTTTATGTTACTGATCGATGACTACTCTAGAATGATGTGGGTTGCATTTTTAAAAGAAAAATCAGAAGCTCTTGAGAAATTTAGAATCTTCAAAGCTATGCTTGAGACTGAGACAAGATTGAAGATAAAATGCTTAAGAACAGATCAAGGAGGTGAGTTTACATCCGATGAACTCAACAATTTATTGTGTGAAGAATGGAATCAGAAGATAACTTTCTACACCTAGAACTCCACAACAAAATGGATTGGTGGAAAGGAAAATTAGAACCATATTGGATGCAGCAAGGAAAATGATGACTAAAGCTAAATTGTTTGATATCTATTGCAGAGAAGTTGTCGATATCACTGTATACACTTTCAACAGAGTACACATAAAAGGTGATACCAATAAGACTCCTTATGAATTATGATTTGGTCATACCCCTACTGTTAGATATTTCAAAATTTTTGGAGGTAAATACTACATTAGAAGTGATGAAGGAATATTTTTGGGTTATTCTACTAAGAGTAAAGAATATAGATGTTATAAGAAAACATTGAATAGGATATTGGAGAGAATAAATGTTGGCTGAACTCACAATACTGGTTCCCACTTTTTGACCAACTTTGACACTTAGATGAACATTTTGAAAAACACCTTCGCTTTCCAACACCTTTAACTTTTAAACCATTAAGAATTTGAAGATGATGTAAACTAGTGATTTGTTAGATCTTGTTTTAAGTTTCCAAATATATTTTTTACAATTTTTTTAAAATAAAGTTTTATTATTCTTCAAATTGAGATTTTCCTTTGTTTAACATATCCATATTAATTTTGTACATTATTCTCATTTTAGTAAGTTAATTGTTGATAAGAATTTTATATAGGTTTAATCCAAACAATGAAAAACTCAAAATAAGAAGTAATCTTGTAATGTAGTAATTTCATCTTATGTTTTTTTGTGTTTATTTAAGTAGGTTTATTGTTGATAGATTTTTGTATAGATTTAATCAAACCAAGTTTCCAGAAATTATCAAACCAAGTAAAACATAGGGAAAAATAGAATGAGGATTTCAAGAGTTTTTAGAGATTCAGAGTTTTTCCAAAGCAAATTTTAGATGAATTTTTAACCCTAATCGTAATTGCACCCCAAATTAACTCTAAACAAATTGAACACTAATTGAACTATAACCCCCACTTTAACCATTATTTAATCCTTAACCCTATCTCTAATTTTAATTCTAACCCTAACTCTAATTTTAATTCTAACCCTAACCCTAATTTTCATTTTATCTCTAAGCATAATATAACCCTACCCATAATTCTATTTATTACACTAACTATAACCCTAATTGAATATGAACTTTAAGTCTAACCCTAATTAAATTCTAATCCTAATTGAATGTTGTTCACTTACCTTTCTTCTATGGTTTGTTACTAAATTTATTAATGTTCAATTACCTTTAAAATTAGTATTTTCTTTTGTTGAACACATTCATATTAATTTTAGAATGTATTAATTTCTTTACATTTTACATTGTGTTCATCTAGAAGGTTTATTGTGGATAAGAATTCTATATTGGTCTAATGGACACATTAAAATAATTAAATGAGGATTAATTCTAAAATCTACTAATTTTTTTTATGTTTTACATATTATTCATTTTAGTAAGTTTGTTGTTGATAAGAATTCTATATAGGTTTAATCAAAAAAATGAAAAAAAGAAAAATTTAATGGAAACAATCAAATCTGTTTTATTGTCTTTATTTTAGCAAGTTTTTTGTCAATAAGATTTCTATATAGATTTAATCAAAACAGTAAAACAATCAAGAGGAGGATTAATTTAGAATGTATTAATTTGTTCACCTTTTGCATTGTTCATTTTAATAGGTTTGTTGTGAAGAAGAATGGTTGTAAACCCAAATGCCCACTGTACTATATGGAACCTGTATTTCACTTTTCTTTCATCCAAGTTGCAAGCTATTGAATTCTCCAACTTATTCATCCAAAAATAAATCAATGGCGAAATAAAAAGAAGGAAATTTTGCAGAACTAAAATGTATCTTATCTCACAAAATGTATCTCTGCAAAAGCATTTGAATGATTGTATCCTCTTCCACCTCTCAATAGTTACTAAAGTTGGACAACAATTTTGGATGAAAAGCTAATGTCTTTCCATTTGGCAATGATAGAGGCTATACAATTGCTTCTATTCTAGAATGCTACATTCACTCTATTGTTGTTGGACAAAGGCCTTGGCCATACTTGATCAAATTGACACAGATTAAACACATAAAATGTGAGAGATATCTCTTATTATGTAAGCACATATATATAACCATACACTTAAATAATAAAAAAAATTTCTAATCCATGGAGCAGACAAAGTATCTATTTTTCTACAGAGCTACGACTATAATTTCAAAAAAATATAAGATTGAAATACAACAATGGTACCTATGTGTGATGCGTTTCTGATGTGTAAGAGTTGGCAAAAGATTATGCTTCCCTTGGCATGTTATCGGGAGAATGGGGAAACCTACAAAACAAAACCTCATCAACAATCCTTCAATTAAAAGGCTTATAGAAGTATTAACACCAAATTTTGAATGTATGCATGACCTGCTAATTCTTCCAATCCCCTGCACATAAATAATGGAAGAGATTGTTTCTCCAGAAGAAAATGGGTGATTATTTGCCTGCTATTGTTATCCTAAAGAAATGGAGATTTTGCTCACAGAGAATATCAAATTGTAGCTCTTGAAATTGAGATGTCATGCATGTATATAAGGTTATTGTTTCCTCCATTAGATGCCTCATCTCATTTATTGTTGGCAGGTCGCCACTCTTCCCCTACCCTTCTTGGCATTAGATTCTATTTAGGGCAACATATGTTTGATTTTCTCATTCCACACGGTTCTCAGTGTCATAACGGTTCTGTAAGAGTAATGGTTATGCAATTCTTTATTCGCTGCTAGATTCTGCCATGGAAATATAGTTTTTTACAGCAAACAACATTTTTAAGAGTGATGTGCATCGCCAAACACATAATTGGTTTTCTATAAATGATAAAAACGGTCCCACTTTTTGGTACATCCTGATTTTTGTTCAAATCATACATTTTTTAGAAAATATAATGATTTAAGCTTTAAGAGGTCCCATTAGAAGTAATTAATTAAAGAGAGTTAGATCAAAGGCTCTTAGATCAAAATTTCTTGGATAGAACCTCTCTACTTCTGAATCATACTTGCAATGGAGTCTCCTTTGCATCTATCAAATGCTAATAGAAAACTAATTTTACATTAACTTTTGGGGGTCGAATTCATTTGGAAGTTTTATTTTTTTAAGTATTTAGTCCTTATTATAAGCTTTCCAAATAGTATAATTTATAATATATTTAATTTCATTAATATATTTTTATTTTATTTATTATGAATGTATGTTTTTCACCGAACATGAACTTCTTTGTTCAATGTATTGGGAAAAATAGTAAACTAATTTAAAACAAATCTAAAAAATTTCATGCACTAGGTATTGATGTCTTCTTTCTAACAAAAAAAATTAAATTGAATTTTGATATATATATAGAACAAGTTATGTTTTCAAATGTTCACCTATATCTAAATTATAATTAGTTGGACTTCAAAACTGAATAAAATAAAAAATATTCAACATATCACTATCAAATCAACTACATGCCCTAAGTATTGGTGTTACAAACCAAAATTCAAAAGAATTAAGTTTTTATCATTTATAGAAAAAGGTAAAACATATAGATGTTATAAAAAAAGATTGAATATGATATTGGAGGCCATAAATGTTAAGGTGGATGAACAAAGCAGTAATTAGATCATATGATTGTGGACCAGAAGTTGAATTTATTAGACCTGAACCGGTAATGCAATAAGTTGCTCAGAGCATTGAATTAGTGACTTGAGCAACATAAAAAAATTCAACAATGACTATTGAATAACAGAAAGAGTTAGTAAATCAAGAAAATTCAAAGACTCCCAGGTATGTGAAACTAAATCATTCTAAAGATCAAACCATTGGAGATAAAAGAAAAGGTGGGATGACTAGAAGAAGGCTAGATACTGAAGAGGTATGTTTGATTTCTCAAATTGAACCGGAATCATTTATTGAAGAAAGTAAAGATGAAAATTAGATGAAAGCAATGGAAGAAGAATTAGATTAGATAGAAAATAATAATACATTGGAATTAGTTCCCAGAACTAAAGATAAGAATATTATTGGAACTAAATGGGTTTTCAAGAACAAATTGAATGAGGAAGGTCAAGTTGTAAGAAACAAGGCTAGATTGGGTTGCAAAGGTTATTCACAAGAAGAAGGTATTGATTATGGTGAGACTTATGCTCTGGTTGCAATAATTGAAGCCATAAGACTATTTCTTGCCTATGTTGCACAAAAGAACTACAAAGTATATCAGATGGATGTAGAATGCACATTTCTAAATGGAGACCTTGAGGAGGAAGTCTACATTGAGCAACCTAATGGATTTTCTTTATTAGAAGACAAGGAAATGGTTTGCAGATTGAAGAAAGATTTATATGGACTAAAACATGCCCCTAGAGCATGGTATGCTAGATTGGATAGATATCTTTCTAAGATCGGTTTAAGAAAAGGTAATGCTGAAAGTAACTTATACTATAAAATTGAGCATGATAACATACTAATTATTGAAGTCTTTGTGGATGATATCATTTCTGGAGGAGAAGAAAGCCTATGCATAAAATTTGTTGATGATATATTAAAAAATGAATTTGAAATGTCTATGATTGATGAGATGAAATTTTTCTTATGTTTCCAGATTACTCAAACTAATAAAGGTATTTTCATTTGTCAAAATAAGTATGTGAAGGAATTGATTAAGAAATTTGGACTTGAGAATTCAAAACCTGATGTTACTCCTATGATAACAAGTTGCAAATTATCAAAGGATGATGAATCTCCTAAAGTGAATCTAAGTAGATTCAAATCAATGATTAGTGGATTGTTGTACTTAACTCAGACTAGACCTAATATAATGAATGTTGTTTGTATTGCTTCTAGATTTTAGTTAGATCCTAGAGGAGCTCATGATATTGTTGTCAAGAGGATATTCAGATATTTGGTAGGTACAATAGACATTGGGTTATGGTGTCCAAAGAATGAGGATTTCAGATTATGTGCCTATACAAACTCTGATTGGGTAGGATATGTGGATGATAGGAAGAGCACCACTGACGATGCATTATTTCTTGGAAATAAGTTGGTCTCATGGCTTCTTAAGAAATAGTCATGTACTTCATTATCTATTATGGAAGAAGAATATGTAGTTGTTGCAACCAACTATACTCAGATTTTATGGATGAAATATATGTTGAAAGATATAAGGATAAGTTATGATGGGCCTTTTTTTATTCACTATAATAATACTGCTCCTATTGATATGTCAAAGAATTGATATTTCAATCCAAATCAAAACATATTTATATAAGGTATAATTTATTGAAGGAAAAGATTGAAGAAAAGGAAGTCATATTGGTTTATCTGCCTACTAAGGAGCAGATTGTAGATATTCTAACAAAACCATTGCCTAAAGATACGTTTTAATATCTCAGAGATCAGTTGGGGGCTACCAACCCTCTGAAAGAGACTTAGAGATGCAGGAAAGCATCAATCTAGTAAGCTTATCAAATATTTTCTTGGATTCGAGTTGATGAGATGATGCTACTACTAAGGGGGAGTAGTTAGCTATTTGGTTGAGTATTTTTGGTTTGGTATATGTCCTTTGTCATTGATGTCAAAGGGGGAGAGATGGTATTCATGTGAAAATTAGTCATATCTTTGGGAGAGATTGTTGGCATTCCTTAGCACTTGGATGTTTTTCACATTCAGTGTTGCCATCAATTCCAAAGGCGGATATTGTTAACAATATGCTATATTTAGTTTAGTGTTGTCATTGATTTTAACACTGTATCCCGGTTTACCTTCGTGTTTATCCTGGTTATGGCTTCGATTCTGATCTGGTACGATCAGATCCTTGGATGCGATTTTGGATGCTTATTCTAAATGGTTATATGCTTGTCATAATCTATTGGTGCATACTTTGGTGCTCTATTAACTATCACTTATGTTCGTGGTTGGTATTTCTTGGTACCAGTTAGCTTTACCGGTAAGTGATATTTGATGTTTTGATCAAACGATTTTGGTCTGGCTTATGGAATCAGTTTCTATCATGGTAAAGGTGATTCTTGATTGTATTATGAGTATTTGGTGACTTTGCATTGGTTGGCATGCTGTTATGGTGGTCCTATTTGGATCTGGTTAGAGTGTCTATGTTACTTCATTGAGGGTTTCTACCAATTGGTGAAACATGCTGGATTTTCGTCTTAATATAATTTTTGGTGGATATAATTATTTGGATATTTGAATTAGGTCCATGATATGTAATGTAAATCCTAATATTGGTTTGGTGATACCATGTAATGTAATTTTTTTTTATTATGGGTTTTTGGGTTTAGGGTTTAGTCGACCTTATCATAAGGTTGATGATTTGTATTTATAGGTGACTTATTCATGTAATTTTGATATCGATAAGAGGTGTGGGATCGATGGTTATATCTGCATTATCAGAGGAAGGTTTATGTGCCAACAAGTGATATATCATTTGGCAGAAGGTTTTTGGTATTGCAGGGCATGCATCTGTGCTTAACCGGAACTATATCAAACATTAGGAGATACTACTTTCACAGTTCATTTTTTTTGGATTATAGTCTGATGTTTTGTAAGTTAGCGAGACTTCTCTTTTCTTATTAGTAGTGAGCTCTAGTTGGTTGTCCAAATTTCTAGTGAAATCCTGATTGTCATTATTTAACATACTACTGCAAAAGTATTATCTGATTGTGGGTAGGGTTTCCCACTATGGTTTTTCCCTTTACCAGGTTTTATACTTTAAAAATATTGGTGTTGTGTGTACTATGCTTTCATGTTTTATCCTTCATTGTGTTGGTTTCTTTGTGCTCCAGTTTAAAGGATTTTGATATGCAATAGTTCTGATTTCTGATAGTAAAGTGATCTAAACCCCCCCCCTCTCATTTTACTCCCGGTATTAGATCTATCTAGAACTATATACTTCCTTTTTTGATTCTCCATTCAATAATGTAGAATTCACATCCATTTGATAAATGTTTAAATCCTTATGTGCTACAAAAGCTAGAAACATTCTGATAGCTTTCATTCTCACCATAGGAGCTCATAATCTTCCTCAAAATCTATTCCTTCTACTTGTGAGTAGCCTTTACATACAAGTCTTTCCTTATTCCTTTCTATGTGTCCATCTTCATCCAATTTGTTTTGAAATACCCATTTAGTTCCTATTACATACTTGTCAGTCTATCTTGGGACAAGTTCCCAAGTCTTATTCTTCTCAATTTGTTCTAATTCTTCCTCTATAGCTTTCATCCAATGGTTATCACCACAAACATCTCTTATTGTTCCCATCTATATCTCTAAAATTAATCATAGGTTCACCTATTCTTGAATAGATTTACTTCTTGTGATAACACCGATATTCTTGTCTTTTATAATTTGTTTCTCTAAATGATTCTTTTGCGCATGCCTAAGAGTCGTAAGAGCAATTTGTAAAGAATCTTCCATTTCATTCCAAACTTGTATTTCTTTGTTCTTTTCTTCTTTTGATTTGTTGATAGACTCGTAAATTCATATCTCGTCTCTACAACTGTATTCTTTGAATTGTCTTCATCAACCTTCATATTTGTGCTTTCAATAGTTCTTCTGAGTCTTCTATTATAACATATGTAAGATTCTCTTTTAGTAGAATAGCCGAGGAATATACCTTCATTAGTTCTTGTGTAAAAATCTCTCAAATTCCCTTTGTCACTTTTGATAAAACATTTACATCTAAATACTCTTAAATATTTCATAGGTGGATTCCTTCCATACCAAAGTTCGTAAGATGTCTTCTGATGATTTCTTCTAATTCACACTATGTTAAGTGTCTATATAGCAATATGTATTTCTTTTTTCTAGTATATGTTTGTTAGACTTTCTTCATTCATCATTGTTCTAGCAGCCTCTTGAATTGTTCTATTCATCCTTTCAACTACACCATTTTGTTGTGGCATCCTAGGAGGACACAAATGTATTCTTATCCCAAGATTATCACAAAAAATATTAAATTTATCATAAGTAAACTATCCACATTTGTCAAACCTCAACATTTGATTCTTTTCTATGTCTTATTTTCAACCATAGCCCTAAATTTATTGAACTTTTCTAAAGCTTCAGATTTTTGTTTTAGGAAAGTGACCCTAGTCATTCTAGAGCAATCACCAATTAAGAGCATGAAATACCTTTCACCTTGTTGAATTCTTGTTTTCGTTCGATCACAAAGATCAGTGTGCACTAATTATAATAGTCTAGTATAAGATTGTTGCTTAACTTAAAAAATTCTCATTGTTTCTTTTCCAACTTGACATTCTTTATAGATAACATTAGTAGACTTTTTTAATTTTTGAAAATCTCTCACAACTTGAATTGAATAGTTAATCCTTCCAAAATTATCAAAATTAATGTGACACATCCTCTAATGCCATAACCAACTCTCATTATTCTGCGTCATTAGTTAATATCCACCAACTATTGTTTTTCCTATTGCAATCACAATTATGGACCTTTTTCTAATCTCACACCCATAATCCTAAAAAATAGGATTACATCCAATCCTACACATTTTACCAACACTCATAAAATTATGGTTTAAGCCTTTAACATAGAAAATATTGTTAATAATATATATGTTATCAAAACTAATAAAACCAATTCCAACTATTCTACCCATCTGATCATCTCCAAATCTAACAACACCTCCATCAAAATTTTCAAGATTTATAAACTTTCTCTTGTCACAAGTAACATGATTTGAACATCCACTATCAATAATGTATTCATCAATACCTCTTCTATCATAAAAATAAATACAACAGTACCTTCAGTTTTAGAAGCATCTTCCAAAGATTTCTCCATATTTTTTTTAGGGTTAGCGAAAAAAGATTCTTCCATTAATGCCAAGAACAAACATTCACTGTCTTCTTCATAATTAAATTCATCATCATAAGTATTTGTATCTTCTCTAACATAATAAGCTTTTCTATTGAACTTTATTTTGAATTCCTTATTCTTTTGATTCGGAATTCTATCAAGACATCTAGAAGCATAATGACCTATTTTTCCATAGCTAAAACATATAAATGTCAATTTACCTTTATACTTTTCATTTCCTTTCTTCATCCTTCTCACAAATTTTGCCTCAATCTCATCAAATCTTTCTTCATCAGATTCCTCATCTTTCACTTATTAAGTATCCATAAATGAAGTTTATGTTCTAACAATAGTAGTACCAAATTCTCTCATCTCAAAAGCCAATAACGAGCCATACAATTATTCTCTAGTTTAATCATTTCTTATTATGTGATTCTTCTATCACTAAAACCTTAGAGCTATAGTATTTATTAATAGTTCTAAGTACCTTTTCTAAAACTTCATCTTTTAGCAAGTTACGTCCAAGCCCTTTGATCTTTATATTGTCTTCTTGATGCATCTATAAACATTCATATTTAGTTTTACCATTATACAACTTAGCTTGTTTTATTGTATCATATCCTTCACAAGTATTTCTAATTTAACCCAAAATTTATAAGTAGATTCCAAGCATACAACTTTTTTTAATTCAGTCTTAGAAAGAGCACTAAAAATAGAAAACCTTGCCTTCTCATTGTTTTCAAATTCCTTGATCTTATCCGAAGTGTTCACCCCATTGTGCGGTTTAGTGTACTTTTATGTAACAGACTTTCAAATTTCATAGCCAAGAGAAATCAGGTAACCTTGCATCTTCAGTTTCCAGATACCATAGTCAGATCCATCAAACATAGGGATTGTTAGTTTGTGCACTATCAGGATCTTCTCAAGTGGCTAATCTCTTCTCCAAGGAATCAAGTCTTTGATACCAATTTTTGAATGTTCTAATGCACAAGACAACTGAGAGGGGGTAGGTGAATTAGTTGTACAAAAAAATCTTAAAATCTTTTCTTTAAATAAAATTCGTAGCAACTCAACTTTATCACTTAATCCATAGAAAGATATGAGCATGAAAGAACATGGAAATAAAAACATGACATACATAATGAAACACCAAATTTTATGTAGAAAACCTTGTTAGGGGAAAAATCATGGAGAATGATGTTCTCATTATATGAACACTTGTTATGGGTGATACTAGCTAAGGTGGTTTTCACAAAGAAAGGCTTACTATCAGAGGCTCACTGCCCAAAGGAAAGAAAGAAATGCTCACTTTTAGAGGGCTCACCTCCCAAATTAAGAAGAATAAAAGAGAAAGAATCCACCACCGATGCACCCCTGAAATTTTAAGATCTATAGATACCTTCACTACTTTTGTTAGCTAACACATGAAAGTCCACACTGCTCAACATTTTTTAACAACTCAAACAACACTAATCAACTAATCAAGGAGATAGGTCCTCTTTCACAAACATTCATCACATTTAACTCTTTTTCATGAAACAAATTCATTCTCTCTTCCACATATGCACACACACCATCCTGAAAAATATTATCATTTATTTATATCATACTTATATCTGTGAATTCTCCCAAGGTTGACTAACCATCTTAACTAAACACAATTCACATTAGGTTGGCCAAACATAGAGTAAACACCATCGAACATTGAAATCATGGTTTTTAAACCCAAAAGCATGTGATAGCTAAACAAAATGAAGTTATGGACATTATCAACTTAGCTCCAAAAACCACAACACTAGAAACTATAACGTGAACAAATGCAGAGCATGCATTTCACACATAAACACTATCAAACACTGTCACACATACTGGCTAATACAACTTCCTTAGCATTGCAAACTAGAGGACCCAATCCTTAATTTAAAATCTCTAAACACTACGTAACAACATAGCCAAACCACATGAGTAGATATACAATATAAAATATATGTGGAGAAAATCTTCCAACACAATTGCACATCAAGCTCAATATCAATTAGACAATTAGTCACTAATGACAAGAAAATCATGTTGGCATCAATGCCAACACATCAAAAACTCATTCTAATAAAACTTGCAACATTTTCTTGCACAAATCTCATGCATAGAGGTTAGGGAAACACTATTTTAGGAAAGATGTCAAGACAAAGCATCACAGGTACGATGTGGGTTACCAATTTAAAGACAAATATTTTGAGGGGAAAAGGGAGGACAAAGAAGAAACTGTTAGGAATCCAAAGGACAACTGAGAGGGAGGGGGGTTGAATCAATTATCAATGAATTTAAACTCAATTATAACTTAATCAAACTTAATACTTAATACCGATAAACCAAACAAATGTCGGTTAATAGATTAGGAGTTAATATCATTATCGGTGAAACTTAATGCATAAAACACAAAGAGAAACAACATCCACAACACATAACACAAATATTTTGACGTGGAAACCTTGTAAGGGTAAAATCCACTGTGGGAAACCTTTCCCACAATCAGATGATGCTAGTGCAGATAGTATGTGTATACAAATGGGGTTTGCACATGGAGAAAGGCCAACCGCCTAGAGCACACTGCTCAAATGGGAGTCGCAATGACTACAATAGGATGGTTAAATCCTAGAATAATGTTCTGCTCAAAATAGCATCTCCAATGCTGGATTCAATATCAGTTAAGCTCTGATAAACACCTTTAAACCTTCCTTGAATGTTCTCTATGGTCTTCTCATATGATCTTCAATATTCACACATACCATGTTACAATACCATACCATAACCATATCATATATGTCATCTCAAATGAGATCTTACGTATATACCAAACCTAAGACCAAATGTGTAGGTCGACTCACTAAGAATATTACAATTAAATCAATTGCAAATAAGTCAGATTGATGCGATGCATCATGTTGACTCAATACATTTACAACAATATCCAATCAATAAATCATCTCCATAATGTGTCATGCTGATCTGGAATAGATAACGCATACCGGTCCATAACCTAGACCAATCTGCCGGTAACAGTAAATATGTCAACCCGATTAGATCAATAACCAAAACACTAAAACCAAGTATCCAAACCATGTCTTTGACATAATCAAGTGATATCTAGATGATAACAAATCATCATCTATGTCAGTGAACCATATAACCTACGGGTGAGCATATACCGGTGACTATGCATAAGTCACTAACCTTGCCAGTGAACACAATGTGTCAGTTCAACATAACCATAGATCTCCAGAAGGATAAGTGTTGACATCAATGACAAAACTAATGTAACAGATCCATAATACCAACAATCTCCCCCTTTGGAATTGATGGCAACACTAGATGGAAAAAACATCTAAGTGCCAAAAAAAAATGCCAAAAACCAAAAACCAACAATCTCAAAAATAGATCAATACTAGAAATCAAAACGAAAATGCAGAGAGTATATATCTCTCCCTCAATGAATAATCTCTCGAAAAGAATAGTGTTTTTCCATAGATATATCTCCCTCTTTGACATCAAATGCCAAAGCAATTAAGAATAAATAACAGAACATACAACCAACTACTCCCCCCGAGAAGTAGCTCTCCTCCATCAAAGCCGAGAAAATGATTTCTCTATTAGCTCCTATCAGTTTGATGCCAATCTTCAATCATCTAAGTCTTTGTCGGTGAGGGTATTACCCCAAGGTTCTCTCTGAGATATTCAAAGGTTTCCTTAGGCAAAGGCTTTGTAAAGATATCTACAATCTGCTCTTTAGTATTCACATAAACTAATCTTACTTCTTTTGCTTCAACATTCTCTTTCAGACAATTATATTTGATAGAAACATGCTTAGTCTTAGAGTGAAATACCAGATTCTTTGATATATCAATTGCTACTGAATTATCATAATAAATGATTATAGGTTTTTTGCATTTTACCTTTATCTCCTTCAAGATTTGCTGAATCCATAATACCTAAGTACAATTAGTTGCTACTGCAACATATTCTGATTCTGCTGTTGATAATGATGTACAACTCTGCTTCTTGCTTATCCATGAAATCAATCTGCTACCAAGAAAGAATGCTCTGCTAGTGGTACTCTTTTTGTTATCTACATCACCTACCCAATTTGCATTGGTGTATGCACATTAATCAAAATTTTCATCTTTAGGGTACCATAAACCAAGATTCGTTGTGCCTTGTAGATATCGAAAAATCCTTTATACTGTCGATTTATGATTTTTTATAGGATTACTCTAAAATCTTGAAACAATACATACTGCATTCATTATACCAGTTCTTTTTTGTATCAAATACAGTAAACCTCCAATCATAGATTTGTATCTTGTCGGATTAACATGAGCTAAATTATCCTTCAATGGCAATTTATCAGTTGTAGTCATAGGAGTACTTACTGGTTTAGAGTTTTCCATACCAAATTTCTTCAATAGTTCCTTCAAGTTTTTTTTTTGATATATGAATATACCTCTATCAGTTTGTGAAATCTACAATCCTAAAAATAATTTTATCTCCCCAATCATAGACATTTCAAATTCTTCCTACATCTTGTTAGCAAAGTCCTTACACAATCCATCTTCTCCTCCAAAAATGATATCATCAACAAAAAAATTCAATACCCAAGATGTCATCATTAGTCACTTTGAAATATAAGTTGTTGTCAGCATTACCTTTAGTGTAACCAAGCTTCAAAAGATATTTGTCCAATCTAGCATACCAAGCTCTAGGTGCTTGCTTCAATCCATACAAAGCTTTCCATAATCTGCAAACCACATCTTTATCATTTGTCAATGAAAATCCACCAGGTTGTTCAATGTAGACTTCCTTTTCAAGATCACCATTCAGAAATACACATTTTACATCCATATGATATACTTTATAGTTCATATGAGCTACAAATGCAAGAAATAATCTAACTACCTCAATTCTAGCTACTGGTAGAAAGGTTTTATTATAATCAACTCCCTCCTTCTGTGAATAATGTTTACAAACTAATCTTGCTTTGTTTCTAATTACCTCACCATCTTCATTAAAATTATTTTTGAATACCCATTTAGTTCCAATTATATTTTTGTCTTTAGGTCAGGGAACTAATGTCCATGTATTGTTCTTTTCAATTTGTTCTAATTCATCTTCCATTGTTTTTATCCAATGTTCATCTTCACATGCTTCAATAATAGATGTTGGTTCAATTTGAGAAATTAAGCATACCTCTTCATTTGCCAGTCTTCCTCTTGTCATAACACCTTGATACTTATTCCCAATTATCTGATTTTTTGAGTGATTGAGTCTTACATACCTGGGTTTATTCACATGTTGTTGTTCTTCATTCACCGTGGAATTCTCTGATGATGTCGGTGTGATTGGATCCATATTTTTTACCGGTGAATTCTGTATTGGTTCATTTATGATCATCTCAACTACCAGTTCAGAATCTACATACCTTGAATTTCCTCTAAAGTGTTCATCTATCTTCACATTAGCACTCTCAATGATCTTCTGCAATTTTTTATTAAAACATCTATATGCCTTGCTCTTAGATGAATAACCAAGAAATATTCCTTCATCACTTCTAGGATCAAATTTACCAGCATACTCATCTCTCCTAATATAGAATTTGCTTCCAAATATTCTGAAGTTTTTAAGAGAAGGAGTATTACCAAACCATAGTTCATAAGGGGTCTTACCGGTTTCACCTTTGATGTGAACTCTGTTCAAAGTGTAAACCATTGTATTCACCGCTTCTCTTCAGTACACATGAGGTAGATTTGCTTCTAATATCATGCTTCTAGCTGCTTCCAGAATAGTTATGTTCTTCTTTTCCACAATTGCATTCTATTGAGGTGTTCAGGGTGCAGATAGTTGTCTTTTGATTCCATTCACTTCACAGAATGTATTAAATTCCGTAGATGTAAATTTTTCTCCTTGACCATAACTCAAACATTTGATTTTCTTACTGGTTTTATTCTCTACCATTTCCTTGAATAGTTTGAATTTTCCAAAAACTTCTGATTTCTCCCTTAGAAAAGTAACCCAGCACATTCTAGAATAACCATCAATAATTAGCATAAAATAGCTAACTCCCTATAGAGTTCTTGTTCTTTCTAGACCACACAAGCCAATATGAATTAAATCAAGAACATTATTGGATTTCTCAAAAAGACTCTTAAAGGTTGTTCTAACTTGCTTTCCCATTTGACATTCCTTACATACCGGATTATGAGGTTTCACAATCTTAGGTAAATCCCTTACTTCCTTAGTTGAATTGATATTTACAATGCAATCAATGTTGTTCAAAGGAAAGATATTACTTTTAGTCTGATTACCAGTTACAATCTCCAATCCAGTTATGTTTCTGATTTTGCATTTTCCATTCTTGAACTGTAACTGAAATCCCTTTTCAACTAATTGACCAACACTCAAAATATTATGCTAGAAGCCTTCAACATAATAGACATTGTCAGTATTGTACTTACCATCCAAGGATATAGTGTCTTTTCCTTTGATTAAATAAGCTTTATCATCGCCAAATCTTACTAGACCTCCATTGTATTCCTAAAAAGATAAGAATTTACTTTTATCACCAGTCATATGATGTGAACATCCACTATCAATGATCCATTCATCTTTCTCTTCAATTTTAGCTGCTAAGCCCTGCTCTACTAGTGGAACAGTAGGTGCTAGTTGATCTTCTTTTATTGCAACAAATGCCCATGCATTATCTATCGGTTCTTCATCAGAATCATCTGTAACTCCTTCATCAACATAGTAACAAAATTTATCTTTGTTCTTCTTAAATCTTTATCTCTAATATTCAGGGTTAGGCTTATATGTTCTTTTAGCTTCCTCTCTCAATCTTGTATGTCTATCAGGACATCTAGATGCTATGTGACCAACTTTATTGCAATTAAAACATTTAAATGGTGCTTTACCTTCATAATTATTTCCAACTGGACCTTTAGACATTTTCCTTGCAAATAGTGCTCCAAGTTCTTCCAGTTCTTCATTTTCCTTTATGATATCTTCAAGTTCTTTTGCATACAATGCTTTCCAATCAGATTTGATAGATGATGATGATGACGATGCTCTAAAGGCTAAATCTATCTTAATTTTAGCAATAGGACCGAATTCCTCAAGCTCAAATGCTGAAAGTTTTCCAACCAAGGTGTCTCTAGATACTGATGTATTTGGCATTGTTCTCAACTCATTAATAGCAGTTACTTTCATTTTGTATGCTGGTGGCAAAGCTCTTAAAACTTTAGAAATAATTTCATCTTCACTTAATGATTCTCCACAACATTGTATTCCTAAAATAATTTCATTAACTCTTTCCATAAAAGCAGCAATTCTTTCATCTTCTTCCATTTTCAAATTTTCATACCTGATCCAATAACATTCCAGTTTTGCAATTTTGACAATGGTATCTCCTTCATTCAATGTCTCCAATTTATCCCAAATAGCTTTGGCAGTAGACCGGTCTGATAATCCCATAATTTGTTGATCTAATAATGTGCTCAAAAGTGCTTTTCATGCTTTGCAATCATTCTCCTGATCCTTGCCCAATGTCGGTGGATGAGGTTGATTTTAAGTATGACCAACATAGCCATTCTTTGTAACTTCCCATATGTCTCTTCTAATTCAATTCAGATGTGTCTCCATTATGATCTTCCATATACCATAGTTAGTTCCATCAAGTTTCGGACTGTCCTTCCTGAAAATGTTATTTACCATAGGATCTCCTCAAGTTGTTAGGCTTTTGCAAAAAGAGGACTTAGCTCTGATACCAATTGTTAGGAACCGAAAGGACAACTGAGAAGGGGAGGGGGGGGTGTGAATCATTTGTCAATGAATTTCAACCCAATTATAACTTAATCAAACTTAATACTTAATACCGGTAAATCAAAATTAATGCTGGTTAACAGATTAGCAGTTAATATCAATATTGGTGAAACTTAATGCATAAACAGAAAGAGAAACAACATCCACAACACATAACACATAGATTTTGATCTGGAAACCCAGTAAGGAGAAAAACCACGATGGAAAACCTTACCCACAATCAAATGATACTACTGCAGATAGTATGTGTATACAAATGGGGTCTGCACATGCAGAAAGGTCAACCGCCTAGAGCACACTATTCAAATGGGAGTCGCAATGACTACAGTAGGACGGTTAAATCCTAGAATAATGTACTCCTCAAAATAGCATCTTCAATGCCGGATTCAGTACCGGTTAAGCTCTGATAAACACCTTGAAACCTTCCTTGAACCTTCTCAATGGTCTGCTCATATGATCTTCAATATTCCCACATACCATGTTAAAATACCATACCATAACCATATCATATCTGTCATCTCACAAATGAGATCTTACATATATACTAAACCTAAGACCAAATGTGTGGGTCGGCTCACTAAAAGTATTACAATTAAATCAATTATAAATAAGTCTTGATGCGATGCATCATGTCGGCTCAATACATTTACAACAATATCCAATCAATAAATCATCTCCATAACGTGTCGTGCTGATCTGGAATAGATAACGCATACCGATCCATAACCTAGACCAATCTGCTGGTAACAATAAATATGTCAACCCAATTAAATCAATAACCAAAACACTAAAACCAAGTATCTAAATAAACACATATAAACGTAATTATATAAATTATATTATATATCCTTCCTTACTAGATACACATTTGATTATCAATGTTTTTAAATTTCAATTCCTTCATAATTATTACCAAATGTGCATTCAATCCAGCATAGGAACATAACTATTATGACATTATTACTTATAGACATTACCGCCAATTGCAGCTAAAATAATCGCGTCAATCCTCACCATCACCGATCTTCCTCTTCTTCTTTGGACATCACTAAGCCAAGAAAACGTCTGAATTGATGATATTTTTGCGTGTTAGTTATAAAATTTTAATAGAGCTGGATTCATTGAGTGTACGATTTTAGCAAACCCAAAGGTGTTTACAGCCTGCTTGTGCAGAAACAGTCCAAGCCAAGGCGTTAATCCTCATTATTGATGTTGTTTTGGTCTGTTAATTATAAAGTTTTAAACGGCTGCGGCGTGAAAGATTATTACAAAGCCATTAACGTTGAAACAGATGGAGCGATCCTCGAGACCTATAAATACCACACATGATGCACACAATTCGCAAATCAGAGCAACAAGATTTGAGGCATGGCGAGTTATACAAGGATTTTAGTGTTATTGATGGCCACGCTGATAATCGTTGGAGAGATGCGATTTGGGTCAGCACAGAATTGTGGGTGCGGTGCAGGAGAGTGCTGCAGCAAATATGGGTACTGTGGAACCACTCCAGATTACTGCGGAGAAGGTTGCAAGGAAGGCCCATGTAATGCTAAATCTCCGCCTTCGCCTGCTGCCCCTGCTCCCTCTGGATCTGTAGAAGATTGTGACCACGGCAGCAAATGTATACTTGTGTAAAAGATTGCATGTCGTCCCCGGTCCCAACCTCACTTGTTAGAATTCCAAAAGCTTCGCATAAATAAATAAGTAAATAAAGGGTGTGAGCACAATAAGCACACCAAGAAGCTCGTTCATATGTAGGCAATCACGTTAGTATTATCACAGTTAATATATGTCATGGAAAGTTAATATCTGTCTATCCTAACGTCTCGTCTAATTAGATATAGGTATTTCTATAATTTTGACTTTCATATTTTAGAGTAAAAAGTATGTTACTATTGCTATCTTATGTGCTTTCCTTGCCTTACCATTTTATATACTCTATATAGTTATTACATGGCGCACTCATAACATTGAATTATTTTGCATAGCTCATATATAGCTCATATGCTTACATTTACATTTCATGTACTATTTTTCTATCTCTTCCAATTCCTCGCATGTTATGGATGAAACTTATTAAAGGGGTGTATCCAATCACTATATTGCTTATTTATTGATCTTGTAAGCATTTATAAGTGTTTACGTATATAATCATCATCATGTCTAGATAAATTTTGGTTGCATAGCATGATAATCCTTGAAATACCATGTCATCCTCTGGCCAATGCACTAGGTGTGGATTACAACACCTATTTTCACAAAGGGAGAATATCTCTAACCCTATTTTTTATTCTCTCTCAAATGATCATTAATAGAAAATTCAACTCGCAAGTGTCTTTATCTTAACTTGTATGAAAAAATCTACTTATTATATATCTTTCTTTATTTTGTAGATTCTAATTTAGTGGGGTCCATTATTGATGTTGAACTTGGTATCCTTTTTTGAATGAATACCTAATTTACATACATGTTTATGAGTGTACATAATTTAGTTTGAAATACATGTTAGTGGTAGGATTCACATACACCTCAAAGTGGGCAAAAAAAATAATGGTGAAATTTGCATACCCATGCTAATTACCATATAGTTTTACATCTATCATTTTGAAGTAATGAATTTATAAAATTAGATATTAAAAAATGAAACACTTATGTGCAAAGTTATGTTGATCCTCAAATTCTCTATGCCTCTCCAATTACGCTCATTTCCGTACATTTGACCATCTATTTTTTATTTCCAAACATGTATCCCATACATATTACATGCATCCCTTGAATCTCTTTTGCCACAAGAAATTTCTAGTACTAAATATTGCATTGCTCAAAAATTTCATAGAATACAAAATATTCTTTGCATGGATTTACAAGTAGCTCAAAGATGTATAGATACAACTTTTCATTCACCAAATTGCTTTAATGCCTAGGTTACAACCAGTAAGTAAAATAACTTATAGCATGAATCAAAACTATGTGTCAAAAGTTTAGAAAGAATCAAAGAAAAAATTAGAAATAGAAATTATTTGGAATCTTGAAAGAAGTGATTAGGTGTCACACGTAATCATTGCATTCAAGAAAGAATATGAGAAAATTCAAACTCGGTTGAACTTTCAAAGCTTAAATTGATGGATAGATTCACTAAATACAACCAAATAAGCATTATTGAAGAAGAAAAGTTAAATAATATCTTCATAGTAGAAGATGGAGTAAAAATATTTACATGCATGTTAAAATAGAAAGGGCTCTAAGCTCACAATACAATTGTGGGTCCATTTAACATTTTAGAGTGCATATGTCTAGTATCCTATCCTCTAGCTTTATCACCTAGCTTATCGTGCATCCATAATTTGTTTGATATTTTTGCATTGAGATTATATGTTCATGATACATGTGTAATGGTTGGGAAAATTAGGGTTTGACCAGATAAGATAATAAAACCATTAATCTTACCTAAGGGAACACTACATTAAAAAGGGGGATGAATTCAATAGATCTACCCACAATTCAATTAGGCAAAAGGCTAAAATATTCATTAGATTCACTTGTAATGTTTGTCTCCCCTTTTGACTTGGGGTAAAACAATAGATAATTAAAGTAAAATAGTAATAATAGTCTTCTATAGATATGAAATAGAGTCATGGATAGGGATCTATGTAGAAGGATAAGATTAGAACCTATTCCTAGAAGTTTAGGCTAAATTGTCGACACTAAGATGTTAGGTCGCCTTAGACCTATAACTCTAAGATAGGCAAGTGATATCTTTTTCTAGATTAGGGAGACACACTGGATTCACTATCAGAAGTTCAGGTAGAATAATTAGGATTACAATAGTAGGTCTCCTTGGTCCTCCGCTTTTCATTCTCTCAAAATCTAGACCTATTGGTCATCACCAACTCTATCAGAATATTTAACCATAGCTCTCAAGTCAACTAGTTGCACATGAAAATAAAGGAAAAGGGATTTCAAATAGGGGTTTTCCTTTAGTCAAATCCTAGTTTAGGAACTAACCTTTAATTGAGTAATGTAAATACTAAAATAAATGTCGGGAGATATAACTCTGATCTGCAATGGTTGATAGGAAGATTGATGATGCAATACAGTTTGGATATAATAACAAATCTTGGATTTAATAATATGACAACCACATGAACATGAATGACCTAATGAAACACACATCCTTCCATGAGGCTTGATGTGACTTTTGTCCATAATGCTTGAAGGATATGGTGGGATAAAATGCTACCTTTAATGCTTGAGAATGCTTGATGACAAATGCTTGAATGTGCAAATACTATGGATGAGTCTTGGATATAAAATAAATTAATATGATATATTTATATAGTGTTCCCTATGGAAATTACTAATTAGGCTGACCTCCAACGATCAAGTCTAGCCATGAGTACTAAAATCCATTGCGGAGGGAGAGATCCCAATAGGATTTTGAATTGGGTCTTGTTTAAGGTGCACCGGTGTGGTGGGGCACCCAGGTTTGGGCCAGGGTGTCACCAAGCCCTAGTCTTGTAGAAATATGACTAAAAAATCAGCAAGGGGGGAGGAAAAATCTAGGATGGAGGCTACTCAATTGTGTCAATAGGTTACATTAGGGTTGGAGAAAAAATGTGGCCAAAATAAGCCTAGGGGGAATGAAAATAGGACACACTAAAGTAGGAGCACAAATATTAGGTGTGAATCGAATTGATTACAATTTATGCTACATTTAGCCCCCAAATTAACATGAGTATGAGCCTATGAAAATAATTATTAAAAAAATAGAAAGATGATGAAGAGAGAGGGGCAACCAAGAGTGAGATCACAAGGAGATAATACATTACTAATTTCAAGGAACCAAGCCATCAATCTTATAACCTTAAATCAAACAATCATATGCAAGAACAAACAAAACAAGACAAAGATAAAAAATCCAAACAAAGAGAAAACTAATACAAAAGACATATAAGGGGTTAGTACATAAACAAAAAGCTCCAAGTTAGCTAGTTGAAGAGACCTTGATAATAAAAATGTCTCTACCACTAATCTCATTCTCAGAATGGTATTACAAGAACACAAGTGGTCAAGTTAAAGGAACAAGAGAATTCATTCTATGATGAACCATGATCCAAAAAATAGCAAAGGTATGAGATGATGAGGAGGAAATAAGAGATAATCTGGACACCACAGGCCAACAAGTTATCTTATTTAGGTGATCCATGGAAATAAAACCAAGAGAGGCCATCAAATCCATAGGCTAGAAAGTTGTTTTATGCTAGGTGTCACATGAGAACATGAATACTAGTGTGACAAAAATTTGTTTTATGTTGTGTGATTCATGCAGATGTAGGACAAGCTATACTAGTGGAAAGAGACTGATTTTTTTCTTGAGGAAAACAAATAGTAAAGAAGGAGGATTACTTAATGTAGAAGCATGTTTTGATGGGCATTAGTTTCTATATCTTGTAAAATACTCTTTAATAATTTTAACCTTACAAGAATTCTCCATATATGTTTGAGAATTGGGATATCCTAGGCCTTCTTTAGTAAAGTGTGTGGGAGGGTCTATAGGATATTAATTCCTTGTTCATGTTTTCCAAGTCATTTTCCTCTATAGCCTTGTTTTGAAATCATATCATATCCCATTTCAGAGAATTTTCTCAATTGTGAAGAAGAAGGGCTTTAATTATACATTTCTTCAAAATTTGTAGTGTAAGGACACATAAAAGGGTCAAAGAGAGAATTATATAAAGAAGGAATATCCTTTGTAGGTAGGTTCCCCTTTCTATCATCAATATTCATGTCCTCTTTGGTTAGTAAAGAAGAAGGGTATTTATCATCTAAGGCTTCATCTTTTCATAATGGTATGTGAGGAGAAATACCATGAATAAAATGCATAACATCGTCTTCCCTACAAATATGTTGATGATTAAGATAGGCTCTAGATGAATAAGAAGAATCTAGAGGGATTGATACACTAAAATTTTTACCTTGCTAGCCTTGCACTAGAGTATGTGTATGAGAAGAAGATGGTGTCATGTTTCTCTACAATGTTGTCTCTCCATTAGAGAGATCATTGATAGGAGTATTTAATTTTTCTTCATTCTCATGAGATACCCTAGGAGACGTACAAGTGGTACCATTTTGAGTATCATCTCTAGAATTGTCATTGTCTACAAAATCATATATGTGATCTATATATGCAATTCCTTTTCTTAATAATGTCATTATAGGACACATACTGTCGGCCATATGATGGAATTGATTATGTGTTACACTGATCTTTTGTCATTAATGTCAA
Organism: Cryptomeria japonica; assembly: GCF_030272615.1. NCBI lineage: Eukaryota > Viridiplantae > Streptophyta > Pinopsida > Cupressales > Cupressaceae > Cryptomeria > Cryptomeria japonica. Next base: position 317,508,754 of record NC_081405.1, on the reverse strand, counting down.
CACTTGTTATTTTGGTTGGTTACAGGCTTCTGGTAGGTGGATTATATTGGAAGATAATCAGTTGGTTGCCACCGGTATGATCTAGTTGTTGCAATATATTTGTATGGATGGTTCATATGCTTCTAAAGCTTGTTTCAGTCAGTTGGTATTGACCATGATCAAATGCTATCTTATGTTCTAGTAAGCTTGCTATATTGATCCAGTAAGGGTTTCACTGACAGAGCTTTATTGAAGATCTTTGATGTTATGCATAGGTGGTGTTGGTGCACCTTCTAGAAGGGATTCAGGATGCTGATGGTGTGTTGGAAACCAATAACACTGAGAGGAGGGGGGGTAAATCAATGTAATATCAAAATAAAATATTTCAGCCTTCACAAAACATTCATACACCAACTAGTATACCAGTATAAAAAAAATTGAAAGAAGTAAAGCAATCAATAACCCAAACACATAAATGAGAACCATAACACACATATTTATACGTGGAAAACCTCAATGAAGAAAAACCATGGTGGGATTTGTGACCCACAATATCAATCCACTGGTGATATGAAGAGATATTACAATATATGATGGGCCTGTACTTGCAGGAAGGCTTACAGCCTAGAGCACACTGCTCAATCACAATAGGAGCCTCACTAACTACATAAAATTCTAGACAACAATCCATATAAGTGTGAACTACTAAGATAGCATCTTCTATGCCATAGTATAGTTCTGGTTTAAGCTCTGTCTATTCCGGTTGAAACCCTAAACCCCTTTACTAGAATAACCCTTACAATAAATTCCTCACATACATAGTCTCTCTGAATAATTAAATTCACATATGCATTCCATTGCATCCCTATCATATGAAAATGATCTAATCAGTCTATCCTATACAACGTATACAAAATTTATGCCTTATGACGGCTTACAAAGATATATACAATATCAGATTACGAGTCGGTCATATAACATAAATGAATAAGCATTAACACAAATTTTTGATGCCGGATCCAAGATATGTTGGCCTCCAATACCGATAACGTTTACTATAGCATGTCAGCCTGCATTGCCAGTGACCAAAGAAATCTTCCTGACCTACCGGTGCCGGTGTAGAATCTATGAAGTGCTTGCTGATACACCATATGAAGCTGGAACCGAAAATCATGTTGCCATCAATGACAAAATAGTGAAACCTAACCAATAGAGTTTCAATTGCCAACAATCTCCCCCTTTAGCATTGATGGCAACACTCATGTGAAAAAGTGGTCATGGTTTCATCTACCGATTTCATCCTGCCCTACTCCCCCTAAGTTGAATATGCAAAATACTCCATATCTCCAAAATTCCAAAAACTCTATAACTCCCCCAAATGTATGAAATTATTTCATTACTTTTCATATGTATACTACTCCCCCTTTAACATCAATGCCCAAAAAGAATTGTAAAAAAAAATGTCAAAGAATAAGAAATGTACATTGAATACCTCCAAAAAATATCTTACTAGAGTTTGACCACTTTCAAGATTTCCGGATAAGCTTTCTCCAGTAATTCCATATAAGTATCCTAGTTAGTTTTGAATGTGCCAGAGATAGATACAAGTCCACTCAATAAAAATGCAAGAGATTCTTTCTCATTGACCTCTGTCGGTGTTGCTTTCCCTACATATCCATGTGTTCCCTCTTATGTACACAGAGTGAATCCAATCTTGGACTCACCAAACCACTCAGACTTCTAGCTCTCTGAATGATTTTATCTCTTTCCTTTTCAAAAGAAGAAATTTGGTTCTCCAAAGTCAAAATTTGACTATCAATTGATGTTGTCAGTGAAATTAATCCATCAAAAGAGTTAGCAATACTAGCAATTTTCTCATGTACCTCTTTTATCTTTTTATCTACATTTGTTGTAAGTATTTCAGTATTGCAACATACCCTATATATGTTAGTGCATTGTTCCAAATAATTTTCAATTACAATTAACTTCTCCTCAATCTTTTTCTTCTCTATCTCATTGATATGATCAAAAGTGGCTCTCTTAGCCTGAGCCAATCTTTCAAGTGCTTGTCGATTGGAGATTTGTTGTAAGGATTGAAAGTATTTTGATATGTGCTAAGTTATTACCTTAAGCTTGCCAGAAGGGATCACTTCATTTTCAATCTTACAGTTTGGGACTAATCTTTTCAAAACAGTTATTGATTGGTCTATAATCCCCTTGTCTGTGGTTCCCTCCTTCATCAGTTTTTGAGCAGCCATCATCATCATTTCTGTGAGACTCATCTCTATGATGGTTTTCTTTTCAACTTGAGAAGTGTCAATTGTCAATAATGATGAACTCCCAACTAGTATCCTACCAGATTCTTTTGTTTTCTCTGATGATTTATCCTTTATTACCTCCTCACTTGCACCGGTGGCTTTGCCACTTGGTGCAGTCTATGCAACTATCAATTCCTCTCTAGGAACATTATCCTCAACCTGTACATTAGTATCTGGAGGAAAATTATCCTCAATGTTAGTATCCGGTACAATGTTCTTTGTATTAACCGATGTTTCAATATTTGTCTATACATTTGTATTTACCGGTGACTTAATTTCCACTATCTTGATATTCTTCAAAACTAAGGGTGGAGTACCCATAATCCCTTTTCATTTCCCTTCAACTAGGGTATCTATAGTATCTATCTTTGTCTCCGATGAAGTAAAGAATCCTCTATGGTCTACCAAAAATTTAATCCAATCTTTCTGAGTTTCCTTTATTACTTCATTCATTCTCTCTAGCATCAGGCTAGTTATCTTGTGTTTGATGTTAAAAGCCTTTCTATCTGCAGCCTTAACTATCTTTTCCATCTCATTTGGAGCAATACTAACATAGATAGCTAAAAGTTCTTGCATTTTAATGTTTTTATCTTCTTGCATAGTATAAAACCTTCTAGAATCTAACATGTTATATAACTCAGCCAATATTTGATTTTCTATCTCTATTAATGCTTTCTTATAAATATGTAAGTATAACATGACTACTTCCTCTACCTCTCTCTACTCATCAACCTCTAATTTTTCATAATAAAACTCAACATTCTTCAACATTCCATCTTTTTTTATTTCATCTACAATTTATGCACAAGTTTTGGGTCGTATGATAATTATATTACCAGTTTCAAGTGCCAAATCAATGTCACTCTACTTCCTCTTGTTAGCAGTATAGGATGCAACTGTAGGTATAGCCTTAGGTGCTTGCTTATGAACCAGTAACTTGATTGTGACCTTTCTAACTGGTTGCATCTTTTCTTCTACCTTAGGATCTTTTGGTTTCTTCCTAACAACCCTTTTGAAGGCTAATGGTGTGTTATCCTCTAATTCAGAACCTAAAGTTATAGGTTCAATGTGAACTACCAAATCCTTCCTCTTTCTCCCTTTCTCTGGGACAACATCAATAAGTGCCTTTATGTCCTTTGAGACCTCCTGTACAAATTTGCTTGCTTTTCCTTCTTGTTTTTCCCTTCTCTTCCGATTGACCTCTGTTTCAACCTCTAGAGTCTTCTCCTATGCAGTTCCATACGGTGTCTCTGCCTCATCTATTACTCCATCAATCAGAATTTTTGCATATGCATCAAGGATTAATGCATATACCTCATAGCCCATTTCCTCTATCCAAATATTTTGGGGCTTGACTGCCTCCATGAGAGTTGATGAATACTAAGAGGGGGGGGTGAATTAGTATACCAATAATTACTGAACTTAAAAACTTAAATAGTTTAGCAGTAAACTGGTATAACAATTTTACTAACAAACCGATTAACACAAATGCAAACCAAACAACAAATAAGGCATTCACCCATAGAAGCACAATCACCATAACAAAAGATTTTTTGACTTGGAAACCCAAATGGGAAAAACCACGGTGAGATGAAACTCATAAGTAACTATCTACATAATAGTAACCAAACCAGTTTAGGTCATACAATGTTCTTTACCAAAACAGATCATGTTAGGAATCTCAATCTCTGTTAGGAGATAAGTCCGATTAAAGACTACCTTGTGAGAGGATTTCAGATTTATAGTTGTGAACCACCTTGTTAAAGGATTTACAAAGGCTTTTCCAGGCCTACCTAGTTAAGGGTTATAGACTTGTCGAAGATGTGAGTAATAAACAAGTGAGTGATCTAAATACTAGCACAGTATGCTTGGTTAGATCCTTGATAGCTCATTGTTAATGCATTTTAGCATTACATCAGTCTTCAATATCTTCACACTCTATTTCTTCACATAGACCTAATCTTCTTCTATGATTGCACATGAAAAAACTTCATCAACCACACAAAACTATAACCACCTTTTAAAACCCTAGACGTGATGTCCTTATAAAGGAATCTAATTTCATGTCGGTCCAATAGGATTACATTGCAAGTTCCTAGGTTTAGTGCATCTGGACACATTTGGCAACATGACATAGAATCACTACCAAAGTGTTGGTGGATGATAACTCATCACAAAATAATACCAGTTGGTAACTCATCATAGAGTAATACCGGTTCATTCATTTACCTATTTCCGGTTCACATATCTTACTGATTACCGATTCACACATTTTACCAATTGCTGGTTTGCCAAAATGAAGACTGGGAAAATGATAACTGCCACTTTGCGTCTTCATACCACTTAGGGATCCTCGAACCACTTGAGGTCTTCATACCGCTTGGGTCTTCATATAGCTTGGGATCGGTAAACACTTTCTACAAAACACCGATAGTCTAAAGACTATAATACATAATACCGGTTGGAACAAATACTGGTTGAGCATAACTCATAGATACAAAAAGTGAACTCAAAGAAAGTGTGTGTCCATCAATGACAATCACAACAACATCTTCAAAAATGCCAACAATCTCCCCCTTTGGTAGTGATGGCAACACTTAGGAAAAATTTTGACATCTAAATATTTTACAACAGAAATATGCCATAATCAAAATTACTCCCCCTAAGCATATACACTACCCCTTTTGCAGAAAATACAATGTATACTACTCCCTTACAGAGATAAACATGAAAGTATACATAAAATGCATCAAAATTTTAAATACAGAATACTACTCTCCCCCTTTGCCAATAATGACAGAGTACTGTAGAATAACCCCAGTTTCTCATTATCATTAAAATCATAAGTGTTTATGACAATAAAGAGTGAAACTTGTCAAAAACTGATTTAAAGTCCTGCATAAATGTCTTCATGGATAAAGACCATGACTCAAGCAATGAGGTAGCAACCTCACTTTCCGTTTGCATCTGGAAAACCTATTCCTCCGTGGCATCCAATGTACTCATCTCTTGAGTGACCGTTAAGGCATCTAGATTGAGATAGCATTTCTGAAGTATTTGCAGTCTTGGTAGTAGAACCAGTTGAAGTTCCTGCAAATCTCATGTCCGATTGTTGATCTCTAACTCTATTCTTGTAGTCTAGAGTTGAAATCGGTGAATGGTTTGCCCATATGTGGTGAAGGAATCATAGGGTGTCTTGAAGGTGCTTATGTATGTCTACAAATCAGATTGTAGTTTGTCTTTCTAAGCAAGTACATCATCACAGAATAGATGGGGTTGGCATATCTTACTAAGCAATAGATTCCCCTCATCCATAGCATATATTATGCCCTTCTGTGCCTTCTAAAGTTCAGACTAGAGTTCATTTAACTTCTTCACTAAGGTAGTGTTCAATACCTTTTGATGCTTCTTTTGAGCATTGGCTTCAGCAACATCTTCTAGGCATTGCACCTGGTCCTCTAGAACTACGCATAAGAGTTTCAGTTGAGCTAGAGAGGAATCGATACTTGGGAGGTTTGTATTGGGAATCAAACTGGTAAGAGTTTCCACTGCAGTTTGAATAGCATCTTGATCCTTCTTCCTCCTTAGCGCTTCTAGTCGCTCTTGGGTAAGCTTAATGCTTTGCAATAGCTCCATTTCATTTGTATATTGGAGGTCAATGGGACTGGTAATGTCAGTCGGTTTGGCTCGACTACCGGTTTCCTTTGATGTCTCCACTTGTACGCTCTTTGCCGCTTCCTCCTTGTCCTTGGCTTTTTGCTTTTCTTCTTCTGCCTTCTTTCGCTCCTCTACTTCTTTCTTTCTTTTCTCTTCTTCCTTCTTCCTTTCTTCTTCTTTCTGCTTCTCTTCTTCTTTCTTCTCCTCTTCCTTCTTCTTCTTCTCCTCTTCTTTTCTCTTCTCCTCTTCCTGTTTCTTTTCTTCTTCCTTCTTCTTCTTCTCCTCTTTCTATTTCTTCTTCTCCTCTTCCTGCTTCCTATTCTCCTCTTCTTTTCTCTTCTCGTCTTCCTGTTTCTTTTCTTCTTCTTTTCTCTTCTCCTCTTCCTCTTTTCTCTTTTTCTCCTCTTCTGTTTGTTTCCTCTTCTCTTCCTATTTTCTCTTTTTCTCCTCTTGTTTCTTTTTCTCATTCTCCGCTTGCTCTTTGTCAACCTTTTCTTTGTCCTATTTTTCCTCGTCCTCTTTCTCTTTGTTTTATTTGTCCTTTGTTGTATCTGGGGTGACATTTTCACCATCCAAAACATCAACATCAATTGGGTCCATTTGTTTCGTGACCAGTTCTCCTGCACTGTCATACACCTCATCCGATTTTTCAATTTCAGGTTCTTGTTCAGCCTTGTTGTTGGCTTCGGACACTGGTACAACCTCAGAGCGACTTTGGCATGAGAGTGGGTATCTTTTACCACTTCAGGGACTTTCCCTTCTAGCAACAAGAGTCTCCTTCTTCTCATGAAGAAGAGGCCTTTATATTTTTCCATAACTTCATAAAGTTCTGAATTAGACACATCAGGAAAATATTGAGCAAATATTTCCTCTCTTATTTCCTGTTCCTTTTCTATGGCAATGCGCCATTTGTTATCTAAAGAATTGTATAAAGAATCTCGTGTCACAGATTTAATTTTTGATGGCGACCGATCATTCATACATAAATATTCAATGACTTCCTATTCTACTTTCTCTTTCTCATTGTCATTGAAATCATCAAAATAATCTACTAAATCACTCAACACTTTTCTTCTAATATTCTTGATAGTTCTTTGACAATGTGTCAAAAGTTTGTAAGAAGAAATATCAATATTTACTGGTGTTGATGATGCCGGTTCATTGGTAGTTGTCTTTGTCTTCTTCCTCGTTTTCCTAGTCTTCTTAGGTTCTTCTTCAGATTCTGTGTCCTCTGAGTCCAGTGTGTTTCCTTTTGTCTTCCGCTTCCTCTCAAATACCTTGGCGGGTGCAACTTCCGGTTTCTTCTTTGCCGATGACTGCTTGATCACTTTAGGACTTGCTGAAGTAACTCATGCCGATACATATGGCACTGCCTTTCCCTTCTTTATTGAAGGCTCTTCAACCGGTGTAACCCTTTCTAGATAGGTGTCGGTTCTCTTCTTCTTAGGATCAAGCGGTGAGGCAAGTAGGGTAGAAGCATACCCATCTAGCATATCATATATTACCTCATATCCCATAGGTTCCACCTTTTCTTTTCTAGGATCAACTGCCTCTATTATACACTCATCTACTATGATGGTGAAGCAGATGTCCTCTTCATACTTCTTCACAATATCACTAGATATTCTCACCCTTTGCCTCATCTTGCGATTGAACTCATCAAAGTATTTGTTCAGGACTTCAGCATAACTGGTTCCAACCACTTGAAGACTTTCTCTGATTTGCTTGGTAACCGGTTGGGCAATAGACCACTGAATATCACCAACTCTTGGGAAATAGCCTTGGAAGTAGAAGAACAATCCAACCAATAGTTGTCCAAATTTAAATTTCAAGGCATTGTCCTATTTAAGTGACTTCAGGTTCACCAAAAGTTGCCTTTGCATATAGGTGCATAAATCAAACGAGGCATCTTCCATGATCATCCTATAGGTGGCATTTACCGCTATAGTAGAGACAGAGTTAATTCTGCTAGCATTGAATGTCCGATAACCTATCACCATGCAGGCATATTTGACTAGATCATCCTTGATGGTATTGACGGTCATTCCCCATTGGTCACTCATAGAACCGGTGAGCTTGGTCATTTCTATCTTAATGACTTTCCTTAGGGCTGCACATCTCCAATGTTACAGAAACTAGTGACAGCATGAATAGCTTTCAGTGTGATGTCATGTGTGTGCTCAAGATACATTTTGTCACCTTACACTCTGCTTAGAATGATGCGTATGTGATCGTTTGTAAATTATTCAAGGAAATAGACCACATTGTGAAGCTTCTTCTTTTCCAAGATGTTGTATTCCAGTTTGATCTTCTTGTCCTTCGCGTAGAATAAGCTTAACTGAGAATGGATCACTAGAGAAACTAGGTCTTCAATTTTACAATCAATATAATCTGAAATACCTTCCTCAACTATAACACTAGTGGGTATTTGGGATAGGGCATTATATTTTGCCTTCCGTTGGATGAAATCTACTGAATCAATGGGTGCACTAGAACTAGAGTGCGATGCAGAAGCCATGATAAATAGAGAAACTCAAAAAATACCTTCACAAGTCGAGATTTAAGGCTTGCAAATTCTGCTTCACTACACACTACTTTGGTTGCTAGATTACTGCTTTGAGTTCTACACTTGACCAATTAATATTATCTTCTGATTCTTCTTCAAAGTTTTGAAATCTCTTTGAATTGCAATGCAAATCATCTTTTGTTGCTCTGCACTTGAAAACTTCTTCGCTCGTAAATTGATAAGTGAAAATGACTTGAAAATCCCTTTTAAACGAGTTCTTCACCTACCATAATAAATGCTCTATCATTAGGGCGTAAACCCTAATTTGCCTTTTACCGTTTCTGGTCTCCTGTCAATTGACAGGTATCACATACCGGTTAAGGTCTTTTACCGGTGTAAATCGGGGGTTCCAAACATTTCACTGATTTGTTTCCCCCTAAGCTTATTTGTAGCTTAGTTTGCCGGTTCAGAGATTTCCACACTAGGTGCATAAACAAGTTCTTGTTGAGACACTTCTTCTGGCTTCTTTTTCCAAGTTTTCTTCATATCCGCTTGAATAGTTTCAACATCAATATTTCCTTCCGAAGTGACCGATATATCATCTAATATGTTATTTCTCATTCTACACATTCTGGCAGGGTGTCTTGATTTGTTGCAATGATAGCAAACCATTCTACGTGTTCTCCATGGTCCATTATTCATTCTACCATTCTTCCCATGTTGCAGCAGTTTGACTGCTACCATTACAAATCAAACAGATTGCTCTCCAACCAGTTGCCGCTTGATAGCCACCACCACCTGACTAATGGTCATAGGCATTATACCAGTTTGGATTCCGGTTCATTGAGGATTCAGGAAAAACTCCTTGACTCCTTTAAAGATATCTTCCAGTGTTTTATATAACAGACCTGCACTCAAATGCTCTATGCCCAAACTTGTTGCATGCATAATAGTTACTGTGATGCTAAAAATGTGGTTAGTATAAGAGGCATACACATATAATGAGACAATAAAACCATAATTGAAAACTTAATTGAAAACTAAATCAAAGATGCAAACCATAAGCCTTCCCTGAAATGTCCCATTTTCCTCTATTCTTGAGGACCTTGAAGGTGTTGGATTGATGGGCTCTCAGCGGAGCAATGACCTCCAAAGTGACAACTCAAGAGTTGAGTAGCTAATTGATCACGATTAACTATGGAGATGATATGAAATGCATGATTTAAGAACCTAGATGAACATGCTATGATAAATCCAAAGCTAATTACTAGATAAGTGAAATGCAAATGCCTATAGTAACAATGCCTAAATTGATATGAGATGGGATCCTTATTGCTCCAAAATGAGGGGTATTAATAGGATTTCCAAGGCCAAAACCGAGGTGGCAGGAATCAACAGTCCGGATTTGATCTGAAGATATCAAGGGCCAAGATGGAGGAAGTTGGAGAAGAGGTTGGAGGAAGGAACACTTGTCATCTCTATGATAACAAGTGTCAAGGAGCCTTGCTCATGAGAGGGCAAGTGTCCAAGGGAGGAGACATGTGGCAAAAGTGCCATGTGTCTCAAGGAGAAAATATCCACACCATGAGAGGTTAGGATAAGGTTAGAATGTGCAAGCTATGATAGGGTTAGTTAGACCCAAGATTAGATTGAATGGGTTAGTTTAGGGGATGCTTAGGTTGGGTGGTTAAAGTTAGGAGCCATGTGCTCATTTGAATTTAGAAATTCAAATAATTGGAAAATGGTAATTAATCTCAACAAACTTGAGTTTGTTAATCTTAATTAGGGATTAGAAGAATTGATTAATATGGGGAGACATTAATTAATTTATAATTAATTAATCAAAGGGGGATGTGAGATGAACTATATAAATAAATCATGTAGATTTATTTACTAGTAGATGAATAAAGAAATTAATTAAATTGCTTGTGAATTCAATTAATTGTGAAGGGGATTTAATCAAATAACTGCGTATTTAATTAATTATCTTCAGACCATTTTTAGGTGTATACATTTTGCCCCTCTTTGAAGCGATGTGTGATGACACGTGGGTTCAAAGAAAGCTTGATTGATGATGTTGCTAATATTGATTTTGATAGGATGTAGATTCAATCTTGATTTGATGTGGATTTGGTTTCGATGTGATATTGATTTGATTTGGAGATGATGAATCTCGATATGATGTCGATTCGATTTTGGAGATGATAAATCTCGATATGATGCCCCAGACTCTGATTGATAAAAATTGATGCGAGGATGCCCCCTCGGGAGATGAATCGGATAATTTTCAGATGTTTTTGAATTTTTTGCGATTTTTTTATTTTTTTTTTTTCTGAAATTTTTGAAATTTGTAAATTTTAATGACTTTTAGAGTCAATCCGATTCATTTCCTGATAAAAAATTTGAAAATGCTGTCTTGCTAGGCTGATTAGTTGATTAGATGATTAACAATAAGTGAAATAAAAATCCCACTTAAATGCCCCATTATGAGTTTAAAAAGGTGAATTCATTTTTCCACTCCTCATTTGTGCACTGCAGTTGTTGGAGAAAATTGCTCTAGAGGAAGGAAATGGTGATCCCGTATCACCAGCATAAGTTCGAGCGAGTTTGGCGATATGAGCATCCTTCGGCATATGGTCCACCGATATGTACTTCGAGAAAATCTAGCTTTGTTGATATTTTAAAAAAAAATTAGCTATTAGCATAAAAAATCATTTTTTTGTGTTTTGGCCAGCAGGGTTGGGAAAAAAATTGCATTTTTGAGATGGGTTTTTCAATTAGTAAAATGGGTTTTTTTGGTATTTTTTGAAAAAAATCGATTCGCGTCTCAAAAAATTATTTATACATGCATTTTTATTTTTAAAAAAATACATTAAAAAAATATTATTTTTTTAAAAATTTTGGGCAGGAAGGGAAGAGGCGAGGCGGTGGAGGCCTGACGATGCTTGCCACCGGCTCCGCGGGCACCTTGGGTGTCGCCGGCAGTGCCGCCGGTGCCACCACAGCCGCTATGGGCGGCGTCGCCTGCGCCACCGCAGGGGTTAGAAATTTTTTTTTTTCTTTTTTTTCTTTTTTTGGTTTTTTTTATTTTTGGTGATTTTTCTATTTTTTCGGTTTTTGATGATTTTTCGATTTTTTGATTTTGATTTTGACGATTTTTCGATTTCGATGATTTTTCAATATTTTTGGTTTTCTGATGATTTTTTCGATTTTTGAACGATTTTTCAATGTTGTCATTTTTTTCCAATTTTTCAATGTTGTCGATTAGGTGATGATTTCTTTTCACGATTTTGATGAATTAATTTGATTTTTCCATAAGTTGATTTGATTCGTCAAATTTGCTATCAATTGGATTTGATTTTTTTTTATTTTTGAAAGGGTAAGATTTGATTTCTGATTTTTCAATTTTTGATAAGGTAAGATTTGATTTTTGATTAAGCGCTCCTGATTGATAAATTTGATGATCAGTTCTAATTATCTCGATGCACGTGCGAGATGAGAGAAAAATTTATAATGACCTCATGATGGATGAGCGTCATAGGGGCTCAACGAGATTTGACAACAATCTCAATTGAGTAAAATAGACTGATAGATAGATTGATTTGATAGATAGATAAATCAAGAAACTGATATGATGAGTTGATTTTATTGCAGGAGCACTTCTCCGTTCTTTAGTTTCGGGAACATTTCCCGAAGACATGGATGTTGATACCCCATCTTAGCCAGGCAGAGTGATACCACATTGGCAGGTGTGGTTTAGCTTCCCTTCTTGACATGCCCCAGCCTTTGATAAACTGGGGATTACTGACAGCTTTAGCAGAGCACTGGCATAGTGAATATAACACATTTCACTTGTCGACTGGAAAGATGACGGTGACACCTAAGGATGTCCACTGAATTTTGTGTATCCCAGTGATGGTTGATTTAGTATACTATGATCTGAGTGAGCAAGGTGGGACATAGGCACTTTGTCTCTTGTTTGAGGATGATGAGATAGGTGGGTATGATATTGCATGGCAGGAGATGTTGGAGCTAGGGTATGCCACGTTGCCGACTATACTCGTTGGATTTATTAGCGGCTTCCTTTGTCCTGATCATAGGTCAAAGGGATTATCTGTTGGATGGGGTTGTCTGCTTGAGTAGATGGTGATAGAGGGGACCCGATTTTCATGGGGGTCATGTATGTTAGCACACTTATATCATGACTTGCATCAAGTTGTCTATCAGGGGTTAGGTGCATTATCAGCAAGGGTGACTGTGCTTCAGATATGGGCCTGGGAGAATTTACCTATTACATGACCATTGGTTGACAAAGATAGGCCTATAGGGAGGCCTTATGCGGAGGGGTATCCCGGTGTCATTGTCTAGCGAAAGCTAGGCAAATTAGAGCACTAGAGATAGACCTTGGATGACCCAGATAGTATGATATGGAGGCCATATAGGGACTGCGAGATTTGGCCCGAGGATGCATTGAAGATGCCATATGTATTCATGACGCGATATATGATTGGCTTGACACCTTACGTCATCGAGTGATTCCTTTGCATGAGGGTATTGGGACAGTATGGTAGGATAGAGGGGATGCCATAGGGTATAGCTCATTATGCTCGTCAAAGATTGGCTTTGGCTACTTTGGGGCCTTCTATTTCATATGACCATGCCTGCGCAGAGTATCCTTCATTGGGGCCTATGGATTGGGATTATCTTCTAAGTGTGATGGATAGCAGGATGACACATGAGTATGCCATGTATTGTATTGCACACAGGTTTTCAAGGCTGACATGTCCGGATGAGCCAGAGCCAGTGTTAGATGAGGATGATGAGAGGCCATGACATAGAGCTCTTAGACGACAAAGGGATGGTAGAGACAGAGATGATAGCGAAGATGGAGATGGATATGGAGGAGATGCAAGAGATCAGGGTGCTGGTGATGATGATGGAGGAGATGATGATGGGGGAGATGGGGGAGATGATGATGAGGGAGATGGTTGAGCAATGGCAGTGGCAGCAACAGGCACACTAGGAGCTAGCAGTTCTAGATCTACTAAGGATGTATATACAAATTGGATGGCTTGGGTGGTTAGACACAAGAGATCAAGTCTAGGGGATCAGGAGCATCAGGTTCTAGAGCAGGAGGTTCCCTTAGTTGAGTAGGTACCTATGATAGTATCATAGGCTGAGTAGCCACAGGAAAAGGCACCTCGGTGGATCCTCATTAGGATGCCACCACATCAGCAACAGGCTCAGATTACAGACTTATAGGCTTAGGTTCAGCAGCTAGAGAGTCAACTAGCAGAGAGGGACTCTCAGATGGCCCAGCTAGAGACTCAGATGGCTTCTCTCCTAGTCGAGAGAGACGCAGCTATGGATAGGTGTTGGCAGGCTGAGACATAGGTATAGTTGTCAGGAGGGTCTACTTCAGGGGATCTGAGAGGCTGAGTATTACAAGACATTATACTTTATTGTTGTTCCTCCTGAGCGAAGGGCTCCAGGATTTTCATAACTGAGCAAGAGATTGGGACAAATCCAGACTGAGAGTCAAGGAGTGACAGGGCCACTTCAGAGAGCTCCCCCAGGTGGGGACTCACGTACAAGGGTATTAGCTGGTGCTACTCTACGTGTCGCATCAGGACAAAGTTTTGCTCCATGTCCGAGTGGTCACATTGATATGGGACATTGATCTCTTTATGTACACACCTTTTTGTGATGTGATATTGATGATTCCTGCAATGTATATTTTGTGATGTATCTCATATATTTTGTGATATCATTGTACCTTGGATATTGGTCTTGTTTTGATGATATAATATGCAGTTACTTTCATGATGTATGCTTTAATTTCTATATGTTTATGAATTCTAGATGATGATGCTGCAGTATTTACATGATGTATGCAAATATGTATGGTGATGCTTATAATTTCTATGTGATGTATGTGCGATTTGCAATGCTTTCCATGTTTATGATATTTTTTTTTTATGATTTTCTCATGCATGTTAATATGAGATGGATGCAATGCAATGCAATGGTGTTATTTTATATGATTTGAGATTTGATGAATGTCATGCAATGATCCTATTAAATGAATTAATGATTTGATGCTTTATATGAATGATGCCTTGATATGCAATGGTTGCTTGAGATGAACTAACTTATCATGCAGGATGAATGAATTGATTATTTTTGTTATTGTCCAATGTACTCAATCACATAATAAGATAAATAACACCATGTTAGCTTTGGCCTTGGAAAAGATGAGCATTGTGATCCCATGCAGAATGAAATGCAAATCTATCTTAAAATGCAATGCAATGCAGTGATCAAACTGGTCATGGAATCATTGCTTTGTTTCATCATTGAGCCTCTAAAATGTGGGAAGTGAGTGCAAACATCAATGGTATAATTGAACCATGATGACCTGAGCACTACTTTCTTGGGTTTTGATATTGCAAGTTAGCACAAACATCAAGGTATAATTGAACCAAGATGACTAGAGTGATGTTCAATGTTGGATGTATCTCTATTTTTCGCTTGACCTGCTTTGATTACCTGCTTTGATTAAGCTCAAAAATGATCAAAAAATTTTGCCCCTAGCTAGGTTCAAGATTTTGCCCCCAGCCTAGAAACAAGCCTTATTATGATATAGTCAATGATCCAAACCATGATGAGAAATCACCTGGGATGCCTACGTATGTACAAAAGGCTTTATGATATGAATATGAACAACACTGATGGAAATGAATGTAAGCGAAAGAAAGCGCAAACCAATAGATGGAAGAGCTAGCCGACAGATAGCGCCTGTTTGCCAGGTTTTCACCATTTGTTTTTATTGCACTTTTTCTTATATTTGATTTTTTTTTTTTCTATTTTTTTCACTTTTTAGGATTTTTCTTATTTTTCACTATTTTTTGGATTTTTCAGACATAAAACTTCTTCAGATGCATGCTATTGATGGGTTCCTCGAGCTAATCTCCGTCTTGTGTTGATAGCTGATATGCCCCTGACCCAAATACTGTTGTGACCACAAATGGACCTAACTAGTCGGGTTCAAATTTTCCTTTCTTTTCTCGATCTGACTAATTTCGTGGATTTTCTTTTAGTACTAGTTCTCCAACTTGAAAGATTCGTGGTTTGACCTTGTGATTATAACTTCAGCACATTCTTTGTTGATATACCTTTAAATGGTCAAAGGCATTTTGTCTTCATTCCTGGATCAGTTCTAACTCTTGTAGTCTAGACACTCTTTGTTCTTCATCTAGGATGAGACCTTTTAGTGATACACGTAGAGAGGGTATCTCTACTTCAATAGGCAATATGGCTTCTAATCTGTATACAAGAGAGAAAGGTGTGGCACCTATTGGTGTGTGGATACTAGTGCGATAGGCCTAGAGAGCAAGGCTTAGTTGAATATGCCAATCTTTCCCAGCATCGTTCACTGTCTTTTTGAGGATTTTCAGAATAGTTTTGTTAGATGCTTCTGCCTGCTCATTCCCTTGTGGATAATAGGGTGTGGAGAATCTATGTTGGATCTTAAACTTCTCACATAGCTCTTGTACATCCTGATTCTTGAATGGTCACTTATTATCAGTGATAATGGTCATTGGTATTCCATAGTGATAGATGATGTAATTCAAGATGAATGCAACAATTTGTTTTCCTGTGATATTTGTGAGAGGTATTGCCTCGATCCATTTTGTAAAATATTTTGTAGCTACAAGGATGAATTTGTGACCATGTGATGAAGAAGGATTTATTTTTCCTACTAGATCAAGACCCCATTGACAGAAAGGCCAAGATGTTGCCAAAGCATGAAGTTCTTGTGCTGGTGCATGGATCAAATTTTCATGGATCTGACATTGTTTGCACATTTTGGCTACCTAAAAAGACTCTCGTTCCATAGTCGGCCAATAATAGCCCAAGCTTATGAGTTTTTTCGAAAGGGTAAGACCACTTGAATGAGTGCCACAAATACCATTATGGACTTCCTTTAAGGCCTTCTCAGATTCTTCTTGTTCAAGACATCTTAAAAGAGTACCGTCTAGACCTCGTTTAAATAGGGTATCTACGACAAGAGTATAATGGGAGGATTGGCGAATAAAGTTTATCTTTTGATTTTTTGATAAGTCAGGAGGTAAGATGTTATCTTTTAGGTATGTATAAGTTTGGCCATAGCTGGAAGAATCTTGTCCTATAAGTTGAAAAATGGTTTGGGAATCAGGACAATTATGAGACGGGTAAAACAACTCTTCAACCAAGAATTCATAACACTCTTTATTTTCTTGTGTTTGTAATAGAGAAGCAAGTGTGGCCATGGCATCTACTGCTTTGTTATCATTTCTTGGAATTTGTTCAAAAGTGATTTCAACAAAATATTTCTTGAAGTCATCCACCATCTTTTTGTAAGGCATGAGTTTGTCATCTTTTGTTTGATAGTCATCATTGATTTTATTGATGATGAGCTGAGAATCTCCAAAGACATGAAGTTGTGTAATGTGCCATTCCACAGCCATTTTGATACCTGTAACCAAATTTTCATATTCAACGATGTTATTGGTGCATGGAAAACTTAATTTGTATGCTTTCGGGATGGTGTGACCTTGTGGTGTGATAAATAGAATTCCCACTCCTGATCCATGCTGTGTATATGAACCATCAAAGTATAGTTGCCATGCTTTTGTTATGACTATTAGGATATCAGTGTCAGGAAACTCAATCTGTAGAGGATGGTAATCTTGAAGTGGTGCCTCTGCTAGTTGATCTGTGATGACTTGTCCCTTGATAACTTTTCTATCTACATACTCAATGTCAAACTCACTTAGGATCATGATCCATTTTGCTAGTCGTCCTGTCAATGTTGCCTTGTTGAGCAAATATTTCAATGGATCAATTGTAGCTATCAACTTGATGGAGTGAGACAGTAGATAGTGTCATAATTTTTGAGAAGCAAAAACTACCTCCAAGCATGCCTTTTCTATTGGGGAATAGTTGAGTTCGTATCCCACTAGTGTTCTATTGATGTAGTAGATGGCTCTCTCTTTTCCTTCATTATCCTATTGTGCCAACAAAACTACTAATGATACTTCAGTGGTCAAAGCATAGAGAAATAATGACTTGTCTAGAATTTGGGACATTAGAATGGGTGGTTGCATGAGATATACCTTGATCTTGTTGAATGCCTCTTCACATTGATGGTCCCATTTGAAATGAACATTTTTATGTAATAGATGGGTGAATGGTTGACATTTATCTGCTAGTTGAGCCACAAATCTTCTAATTGGCTACAATCTTCCTTGTAGTGATCTAAGTTGACTTATATTCTTGGGAGATGTCATTTCCATGATTGCTTTAACCTTAGCTGAATCTACTTCAATACCTCTAGCTGAAACAATGTATCCCAATAGCTTTCCTGAAGTGACACCAAAGGCACATTTCTTAGGATTTATTTGTAGCTTGTACTGTTCTAACCGATCAAAGATCTTTTCTAGTATTTCAATATGTTCTTCTCGGTTGTATGATTTTGCCAAGATGTCATCCACATTGTCTTCCATGAATATATACATCATGTCATGGAATATTGTTGTCATAGCTCTCTGATATGTGGCACTTGCGTTCTGTAATCCAAAAGGCATGACGTTCCAGCAAAAAGTACCCCATGGACATGTGAAAGCTGTCTTTTCTTGGTCCTCAAGTGCTATTTTAATCTGATTGTATCCAGAGAAACCATCCATTAGAGAAAACATGGAGTGTCCAACTGTTAAATCTACAATGATGTCAATGTTAGGCAAAGGAAAGTCATCCTTTGGACATGCATTATTAAGATCTCTGAAGTCTGTGCATACTTTGATACTTTTGTTTGGCTTTGAAATAGGAACAATGTTTGATACCCATTGAGGATATGCTATAGGTCTGATGAATCTGACATCCAGTAATTTTTTTAGTTCTGCTTTAACCAAGAGAGCAATATGTGGATGCATCTTTCTTAATTTTTGTTTGACTGGTTTGGCTCCTAGATTGACATTCAAGTGATGCATAATAAGCTCTGGATCCAACCCTGGCATGTCTGCATATGACCAGGTGAAATCGATTTGTCTTCGTGTAAAGAATTCCATATATTATTTCCTTTCCTTTTCTGTTAGAGAAGTTGTTGGATGTAGGATCTTGGGTTGCTCTGATGTCCCAATGTTAACTGCTTCTGTTGGTTCAATCAAAATTGATGACCTTTCTTGATAGTACTCAGGTAAAGTGTTAAATCTCCCATCTTCTAGTGCCTCAAGGAGGTTTTCACCGTTAGATACGTCCTTTCTTTTTACTTTTACCTGATCTAATGTCGCCAAGAAATGGTTTTCAACATTAGACTTGATATTGTTTTCTTTATTTTCGCTTTTGGGACTAGGAGATTTGGCACCCACTTGATTGGAAGATGCGTTGCTGAAATTATTGGTTGAAGTTGTTGCGGTTTTGATTGCATTAAGATATACAGATATGGCATAGTCATTTGGAAAGGTATCAATGGCAGTATGTCCTTCATTTTCCCATTCAATAAGTTTGGGGTGGAGTAGAGGTAAAGGATCATCTAGTTGAGATGTTTCGAGAGTGTTTAGGGTCATGATTGAGTTATCAAAGTTTTCGATATGTATGTCAATGTCCAGAATGGTACCCTCATCAGAATGACCTCGCCCAAGAAGTTCTTGATCATCCTCAATTAATTCCAAGTCAGGCAAATGTGATTCTAATTCAAGTGAACTAGTTCCTAACGTTTGTCCTGCATACGTGTGAACTACATCGACTCCTACATCTTCTTTAAAGCAATTTTCTTTAGCTGATTCTTCAAAATGATAGGAATCTGATTCCCATTCATCAGAAACTGTCTCACTTGTAGCTTGCAATCTACAAATTTGTTCATATAGCTTTTGATGTGTTTCTTCTATTTGTCTTGCTATATCTTTCCTTCTCTCATATTCAACTTCTTCTAGACTGAGATTGAGTTCTGTCAACTTTACTATCAGTTCTCCTTGATTAGTACTAGGTTCATGCTTGTTTTGATTGAGAGTTAATGCTTCTTGGGAGGTATTATTGGTTTGTTTCTCTTATTGATTTGAGGATTGTTTCTTTTTCCATTTCATCTTTGGTTGTGATCGTTGCTTTGCAGATGCTTCTTCCCTTTCAATTGCAAGTTGTTCTTGTCTTTTTTCATATTCTTCTTTTTGTTGGTTAGAAGATGTGTCTTCTGGTAGAGTAACTTGTCCATACCCTAAGCCTTATTTGTATGTAGCTTGTTGATTATGAGGTTGGATAGGTTCTGAGATACTTTGTTTTCTTTTTCCTATAGGACCTGTTCTAGTGTATCCCATCTTTTGAAGAATGTTGAATCCTTTTCCATATTTTTCTATAGGTATTCTGATATTCTTGACCTTTTGTTGAATTTCTTCATCTTTGTATAGCCACTATAGCACATCTTTGTCTTTTGTCTCCTCTGACAAGGTTCCAACACTAATGAATGCTACATCAAATATCAGAAGATGTTTCACAATTGGTTGTTGTTTAGAGTTTGATGGTTTTCCAAAGGATTTAGGAGAGAGTGGTAATTGTGATATTGAGTATTCTCCATTTCCTTGATCTCTTAACTGCATTTGTTTTTCCATACTTGATAAAATAGAGGCAAAGGATTGTTCTTTGGATTGTGTGTTTGAAGATGACACCTCCCTGTTATGAGGAACAATGACTTCTTGAGCCATTTTTAGATTGCTGCAATACTGGAATGGATTTGAATCTACTGATATTGTGATTTCTTGTCCATCATAGGGAAATTTGACACACTGATGATAGGTTGATGGGATTGCTTGCAAGTCATGTATCCACGGTTTCCCTAGGAGTATATTATATGATAAGTACAAGTCCAAAACTTGGCATGCTGTGTTTTTCTATAAAGGTCCTACTCTGATGGGTAGTATCACAATTCCTTTGGAGGAACGTTCTTCTTCGTCATAGGCTTTTATGGTGATCTTTTTATGGGGATCAACTTCATCTTCTGAATATCCTAAGGCATTACAAGACTTAATGAACAAATATTTAGGCCAGCTCCACCATCTATTAGAACACGTTTAACTCACGTTTTGTGAACGAGGACTTCAATATGCAAAGGAGCGTTGTGGGGGTGTTGCAAGGACATGTCGTCTTCTTTAGTAAATGATAAGCAGTGAGGAGTTGTGAGGTGTCCCACCATGGTTTGGAATTGATCAATATCAAGATCTTTGGACACTGTGGTATCTACTAATGCTCGTTCAAGAATCTCTTTGTGTGCAGGTGACAGTTTTAAAAGTTCTAAGATGGATATTTGTGCGGTTGTTTTCTATAATTGATCCACTAGATTGTATTGTTTGGTAGTGGATGACATGTTTGTTGTAGTACCCAACAAAACAACTTTGGCTTTACTTCGTGTGATAACATGAGCAAGTTCATGATGTTGTTATTCTTTAATGATGATTACATTTACCACATTGTCATATGTATGAGCATAGTTTACCTTTGCTTTACCTTTACCATTTTTCCCTGTTGATGATGCACCCTTCTCATAATTAGGAAGCAGAGTTTTGAAAGTTGTGTGAGATTCATTTATTGTATGTCCATCCACAGTTATTATTTTGTTATCAATCAAATCTTGGATGACATGTTTTAATCGTTGACAAGCATCTGTTTTGTGTCCTTTGTTTCGATGGAAATCACAATAATGGTTGTCATTCCACCAAGCAATTTTTACCTTGGGTTCAAAGTTTCTTTCTTCTGGTAATGTAATCAATTTGTTTGCGATAATTATTTTCAATGCGGACCCAAGGGGTTCACCAATGTTTGTAAATTATCTTCGAAAGAAAGTTTTGATAGTTGCTTTTTGGTGATTGTTGTCTTGTTGAGCTATTGCTGAGTGATTGGATAAATTGAAAACTGGTTGCTTTGGTTTTACATTGTTGTTATCCACTATCCCATCATTGACGACATTACGATTTCTATTCCAAAATTTTGGTTTATCATTGTGATTATTGTTGTTAGTGTTGTTAGGAGGGTGAACTCCTTCTTTAAATATTTTCAACTTACCTTTCTTTATCATGGCTTCCTCCATTCTGATTCCATTATCAATCATTTTTGCAAAACTTTGATTTCCTTGCATTTTTTAGTAATAACTCATTTGATCGTTTAAGTTGTCTATGAAAATGTCCATTTTTTCATACTCTTGCACTGTACGAGGATACCTCGAAGCTAACCACCTCCATCATTGTAAGAATGTCATGAAGGGTTCTCCACTTTTTTATTTTGTGTTACATAGGTCTAGCATGGTTATTTCGTGTTGAATTTTATAAGCGTATTGGGATACAAACTCATCCACCAACTCTGAAAATGATCTAATTCTTGGTGGAAGTTTTGAGAACCATTCCATGGCTAATCTAGTTAAACTCTTTGGAAATAGTCTCATTAAGTATGTATCTTCATGTGCAAACTCCATGCTCATTGTGCAAAATTCTCTTATGTGATCTTGAGGGTCAGTGCTTCTGTCATATTTTCCATACCTCAGAGTCTTGAAACCTATAGGAAAAGGTATCATGTTGAGGTTTCTATCAAACGGATAAGGACATATTTCTTGAAGCGAGTATCGCCTAACATTTCGTCTTTGGATATCTTGGATTTGTGTTTGCAATGTTTGTAGTTGTTGTGTGAGAGTTATGATAGGATTATCAACATGTTTTGTTCTTGTATGACCATGATTTTTCATTCTAGGAATATATTGATCTCTTCTTGTATCATCTCTATCCCTTCTTGTATCTTCATTGGATTGAGCGTTATTTAGAATTTCTACTTCCTCCCTTGTGGGAATGTAAGTTTCCTCATTGTTTCTGGTGTTGCTAGGAATTGACGTGTTATTCATTTTGAGACCAAAGATGTCCTCATATTGTTCATCATTAGGAGGAGGACCACTTTTCTTTTGTTTCAATTTGTTTACATCAAAATCTTGGGGGAGTGTAGCACCAGATTTGGCTAACATTAGAAAATATTTTTCTTTTTCTCCCTCCAATAATTTCTTCATAAATTTGTCAAATTGAGGATCTTTCTTGATGTCTCTAATATTTTGTTCTATTATTTCCTCTTCAACTTGTATCTCATCTTCCACTTGTATTTCATCTTCGTGTTCCATGGTTCTATAGTCTTTAGTTATCTCAAACATTTTTGTTTCTATTTCTATTTCCGCAATTTTCTGTCTCTGAGCCCTGGTTAGAACGGGCATACACGTGTTTTGAATGTTTTTCATTATTTAAATCTTGAGTAATGTGTCATTATAAGTGGTCAATTGTTGAGGTGAAATTTGTAGATGTATAGACACAAAATGATCTTTTCAAGTATTTTCTTGTTTACAAGTTTTTCGATCTTAGTTTTTGGAGTGCAAATTTTCTAATTTTTGATATGACCAAGTTCAAATAGGAACGATATATCCTATGATAAAGAACGAGGTTATTCTAATCAAGTGTTGTAGTTTCATGATTAAAGGATGATAGATCCTGATGAGAAACTATGTTTGAACAATCAGTTTATCAAAGATAATGTGTTGTTGCACTTTAAGGTGTCTGATCTTTAACTTGTTTGAGGTGAATACTTGAGACTTTTTTTGTGTGTCTTGTTCGTGAATCTATTTTTGATAGAAGATAACTTGATTAAATGACCCAACAAGATGAACTATTCTCTATGTTTGACTGTTTGAGAAATGGGTTGTTTTTGTTTTCTGATTTTGATGTATTTTACCAAAAACACTAACAAAATGACCAGGAACACTGCTGTTTAGACTAGAAACACTATTGTTTAAACTAGGAACTCTGCTATTTAGACCAGAAATGCTACTGTTTAGACTAGAAACGCTGTTGTTTGAACCAAAAACTCTGACAGACTTACCAAAAATGCTACTATACTGACCAAAAACACTGACATACAGACTAGAAATGCTGACTGACAAACCAAGAACTCTGTTTTGCTATATAGTGACTCTAAAGTTCAAATAATGATATGTAGGTTTAGCAAATTGAGTGTTTGAACTTAGGAGATTTCAATTTTGACCCAACTCTATAATATGCTCAACCTTTGAGAGTTAATGTTGAAATATGAGAAATTTGACATTAACACCAAGAGAGCTAACCTTTGGATTGAAAATGCGACTGTTTGGACCGAAGGTGCGACCGTTTGGACTGAAAGAGCTAATGTTTGAACTGTAAACGCTAATGTTTGGACTGAAAGAGCAACTGTTTGGATTGAAAATGCTAATGTTTGGACTATAAATGCAACTATTTGAACCGTATGTGAGACCGTTTGGACTATAGATGCGACTGTTTGGACTGTAGGTGCGTCTGTTTGGATTGAAAGAGCTAATCTGCTACAAAACTTGTGAATTTGATAGTTTGAAGTTTGAGTTTTCAATGTTTGTTGTATTTTAATGGATGATATCTTGACTTGACTTACAAACATAGAAATTAGACTATATTTTTGTTTCAAAGGGTTTTATTGTTAAAAACACATCAATTAGTCTATCCTAAGGAGATTGGCTAAGAATGAAAACCTTTGCTTGCTAACTTAGGTACACACCCAATAGTTAATCAGAATATGGCTGCTGAGTCTCACGCAATGGATTCTCAACACCGTATTATCCGACTCTAAACACTAATGGGGGCATGATATGGCAAGTATCTTGGGAGAGTTACTATCTCTCTTGCACAAAGATTATCACCCTTTTGGAGGTGAATTAGGTAGCTTCTATTTTTAAAGTTCTTAGTTAGGAATTCTATTTGAAATTACCCCTTGAAGTCACGCAAGCATGATTGAGGCCTATAGCCCAACAAGGTACTGAAACAAGTTGTAGTCATGTAAACGTGATTGAGACCGTGAGGCCCTACAAAATGCTCGATATGAGAGATCTCAAAGAGAAAACTCAAATAATCCCATTCTCTGAGACTTTAATCATCAGAGACCTATTTATTATAGTGAGTTGGAATGCTCAGGTCCAACTGTACTCACTTGGGTCGTTCTCACAGGGTGATTACTTTTTCCCACTGTGATAGGCCCTCTAAAGATATGCAATTGAAAGCAAAGGATGATTCTAGCTTTCTGATCACCTAAGAAAGGTGAAAGAATACTCACCAATCATCAAGACATGTAAGACATGTTTGTTCATTTCCATTGTAATTAGTTTATGTGCCTAATTTAATAAATATAAGTGCAAAATCCTGCAGCTGCAAACAAAGTTAGTAGTTTATATTGCATTCTTTGGTGGTGAAATAGTTTATTACTCTGATCTTTCACAATGAAATAAGTACCTGCAAACCAACAATCAGCAAATTAGGTTCGGTAAAATGACAGTCTAGAAGCAGAAATGAGGAATGCAACATATAATATTTGCAAAATTAATAAAAAACTGAAAATGCCATCAAATTGACCAAGAACACCATCATATGTGCCAAGAACGCAGCTCTGCACACCAGAAATGCTGCTCTGCACACCAGAAATGTTATTCTGCAAACCAGAAGCGCTGTTCTGCAAACCAAAAATGTTATTCTGCAAACCAGAAGAGTTGTTCTGCAAACCAGAAATGCTATTCTGCAAACCAAAAACACAATCAAACAGACTGAAAATGCTGACAAATGTACCAAAAATGCCACCATACATACCAAAAATGCTAAAGTATAGACTGAAAGTACTAAAGTATAGAAAAACATAAAAACAGAGTTGAGGAATCTCCCATAAATGTCATTTGAGGTGCCAGAACGCCACAAAAGAAGCCAAGAATGCAATTTGGGAGCCCAAGAGAACTAATTTGCACTTTGAAAGAGCTAATCAACCTATCAATGAAATTTCCTACAAGCAAACTTATTAAAGATCAAAGGGGCTAGGCCCCACGGTGGGCACCAATTAATGTGATGCTAAAAATGTGGTTAGTATAAGAGGCATACACATATAATGAGACAATAAAAACATAATTGAAAGCTTAATTGAAAACTAAATCAAAGATGCAAACCATAAGCCTTCCTTGAAATGTCCCATTTTCCTCTATTCTTGAGGACCTTGAAGGTGTTGGATTGATGGGCTCTTAGTGGAGCAGTGACCTCCAAAGTGACAACTCAAGAGTTGAGTAGCTAATTGATCATGATTAACTATGGAGATGATATGAAATGCATGATTTAAGAACCTAGATGAACATGCTATGATAAATCCAAAGCTAATTACTAGATAAGTGAAATGCAAATGCCTATAGTAACAATGCCTAAATTGATATGAGATGGGATCCTTATTGCTCCAAAATGAGGGGTATTAATAGGATTTCCAAGGCCAAAGCTGAGGTGGTAGGAATCGACGGTCTGAATTTGATCTGAAGATATCAAGGGCCAAGATGGAGGAAGTTGGAGAAGAGGTTGGAGGAAGGGACACTTGTCATCTCTATGGTGACAAGTGTCAAGGAGCCTTGCTCATGAGAGGGCAAGTGTCCAAGGGAGGAGACATGTGGCAAAAGTGGCATGTGTCTCAAGGAGAGAATATCCACACCATGAGAGATTAGGATAAGGAGGTTAGAATGTGCAAGATAGGATAGGGTTAGTTAGACCCAATATTAGATTGAATGGGTTAGGTTAGGGGATGGTTAGGTTGGGTGGTTAAAGTTAGGAGCCATGTGCTCATTTGAATTTAGAAATTCAAATAATTGGAAAATGGTAATTAATCTCAACAAAATTGAGTTTGTTAATCTTAATTAGGGATTAGAAGAATTGATTAAAATGGGGAGACATTAATTAATTTAGAATTAATTAATCAAAGGGGGATGTGAGATGAACTATATAAATAAATCATGTAGATTTATTTACTAGTAGATGAATAAATAAATTAATTAAATTGATTGTGAATTCAATTAATTGAGAAGGGGAATTAATCAAATAACTGTGTATTTAATTAACTATCTTCAGACCATTTTTAGGTGTATATAGTTACCATTGAATCTATTTGATCTAGGCTTATTATTTATAAAGTAGGGAAAATTATTGTAATCCTTACTTCTACATACATTGGCAGTGTGTCCTTCCTTGAGACAATTAAAGCAAACAAGTTT
This sequence comes from Cryptomeria japonica, assembly GCF_030272615.1. Lineage (NCBI taxonomy): Eukaryota > Viridiplantae > Streptophyta > Pinopsida > Cupressales > Cupressaceae > Cryptomeria > Cryptomeria japonica. The sequence goes on along the minus strand of NC_081405.1, from coordinate 317,482,173 downwards.
GAAATTTTGCTTACCTTTATCCTTTAGTATCAGTTGCTTCTTTGATGCTCTGCCTTTTGCTCCAGACCTCTCACCTTCCTCATAACCAGAAAAACCAAGTCTAGTGGTATTCTTTACCAGTTTAGCTGATTCAAGATTTTTCTCTAGCTTAATAGTGCTCTTATTGAATTTGGTAAGTATTTCCTTCGACTCAGTGAGTTCTTTGGAAATAGTAGCATTGGATTCCTTGAAAGTTGCATTCTCAGAAATAGCCATGTTTAGTTCACCTTGCATTTCCTCTTTTTCCACTTTACTCTCTTGGAGATGAGCAGTAAGTGCATTGATTTCTTGCTATATCTTGGAGACCTCATGACCTTTTTCTTTTACTAGATCTTCAGCTTTTCTCTGGTTCTCAAGCTCTTGACATATCCTGATAGTCAGTCCTTCAAGTTCCCTTCTTAGGTTGGCATTAGACTCATTCAGTTTTTCAAATTCTTCAACTAGGGCTTCGATGTCTGCTTCATCAGAGGAACTATTTTCAGTTAGTTCCATCAGTTTCTCAGCATGCTCTCTTCTTTTTGCCAGAGAGGCCTTATATTTGACTTTGAGTTCATCATAGGCTTTCTCAGTCTGAGTGAGTCGATGAGTAAGTTCCCTCACAATGTATTCCCCCATATCTCTTTCCAAGTGGTTAAACTTATAGAAAGGTTGGCTCTGATACCAATTGATGAATACTAAGAGGGGGGGTGAAGTAGTATACCAATAATTACTGAACTTAAACACTTAAACAGTTTAGCAGTAAACTGGTATAACAGTTTTACTAACAAACTAGCTAACACAAATGCAAACTAAACAACAAATAAGGAATTCATCCACAGAAGCACAATCACCATAACACAAGAGATTTTGACGTGGAAACCCAAATGGGAAAAACCACTGTGAGATGAAACTCACAAGTAACTATTTGTAGAATAGTAACCAGACTAGTTAAGGTCATACAATGTTCCTTACCAGAACAGATCCTATTAGGAATCTCAATCTCTGTTAGGAGATAAGTTCGATTAAAGACTACCTTGTGAGAGGATTTCAAATCCACAGTTGTTAACCACCTTGTTAGAGGATTTACAAAGGCTTTTCCAGGCCTACTCAGTTAAGGGTTACAAACTTGTCAAAGATGTGAGTAATCAACAAGTGAGTGATCTAAATAATAGCATAGTATGCTTGGTTAGATCCTTGATAGCTCATTGTTAATGCATTTCAACATTACATCAGTCTTTAATATCTTCACACTCTGTTTCTTCACACAGACCTAATCTTCTTCTGCGATCGCACATGCAAAAACTTCATCAACCACACAAAACCCTAACCACCTTTTAAAACCCTAGACATGATGTCCTTATAAAGCAAACTAATTTCATGTCGGTCCAATAGGATTACATTGCAAGTTCCTAGGTTCAGTGCATCTGGACACATTTGGTAACACGACACAAAATCACCGCCAAAGTGTCGGTGGATGATAATTCATCACAAAATAATACTAGTTGGTAACTCATTGTTAAATTTAGTCTCAGTCGTAACTCTAAACAAAATCATAATCTGATTATTAGCACCTAGAAATTCGATTTTATGTTATGTGCAATTTATTGGGATTTAATTAATTTAGTATTAAACTAACATATTAGTTTGCTAAATGTGATGTTTGGTTTAAAGTAATTCCACCAATGTAGAAGGATCGTGGCTCCACACAGGGGTCATGACCCTATGTGGAACCACGTGGTTCCACATAGGATCATGACCCCTTGTGGAGGCATGATCCAATCAAGACAAAAGATATATATCCGCCTCCCATTATTGAATAAGACAATAAGTACGATACATGCGGTGAAAGGGAGAATACATATAATTGCTTGGTCTTTGTATCTACAGAGGCAAACTGATAAGACATAAAAATCAGTTTTATATTTCTTCATATCAAATAATAACAATATAAATTCATTGTCTCAGAATTCTGATTGTTCTGAAAGTCATCACAGTCTATTTACATTTACATGGTATCAAAGCCTAACTGCTTAAAGATCCAAATAGACAAAAAGCGAAGTTTAGAAAATTGAAGAGTTCTATAATGGTGAACACAATCAGATTCGAGGACAGACTTGAAGGAGCAGCAAATTTTTTGGCTTGGAAAGTTAGAATTATGATAGTGTTAAAAGAGAACAAAGTAATCAAATTCATAAAACAGGACAAGCCCGAACCTATAGACGAACTTGAGAAAACTATATGGAATGAAAGAAATGATAAAGCTGTAAAAATCATGATAGATGCAGTAAGGGATCACATAATACCACTTATATTAAAATATGACAATGCATATGAAATGTTCAAAACCCTTGAAAGGACGTATGAAATAAATAATCCGATCAAAACCCTAGCTCTAAAAAGACAATTGAACCACATAAGTATAAATAAAGGTGAAACAATAAACTCATACTTCATGAGGATAGGTTCACTCAGAGATCAACTGCAAAAACTTGATTATCATGTTCAGAAGCAAGAACTATCAATGATTACCCTAGACGGATTACCTAAATCTTGGGAATCATTCAAACAAGGCATAAATGCAAGGGATAAATTCATAGAATTTGATTGACTAAGGGATGACTGTCTCCTTGAAAAATCAAGGCAAATGAAAGGGGGAAATCACAAAACTAAAGATGAAGACCTCCACATTCTGAATACCGACTCCCATAAGAAAGGCAAGAAGAGAAACTTCAAGAAGAGAAAATCCCATCATGGGAAAAGCTTTTATAAGAAAGACATGTCAAAAATCCAATGTCATAGATGTGATCAGTACGAACATATGTCATTTAATTGTCCTGATAAAGTAAAATAGCAGGCATCATTCACCAAATTAGAGAGGAACACAGAACTTGAATATGAGAAGTTTGTATTATATTCAACACTATCAAGTCAAGCTTCAAACAAGTCTAACACTTGGGTGATAGATAGTGGATCGTCAAGACATGTCACCGGATTTAGAGAATTACTAGACTCAATGGAAAAGGGATCAAATGAAGAGGTAACAATAGGGGATGACTCTGCACATCCTGTAAAGGGTGTCAGGACATGTACAATCAGACTGAAGTCTGGAATCTCAATCCAACTCACCGGGGTACTATTTATACCAGGCATCAAAAGGAACTTAGTCTCTATCTCTGCACTTGAGGATTATGGATATAGAGTCTCATTCATAAAAGGAAAGGTAATGGCATGGCCAAAAACAACCACCTTCAAAAGAGTACAAGTGATTGGTTATAGACAAGGGCACCTATGTGAATTGTGTAATGAGCCAAATCAAACCTTACTTGGTGAAGTCATAGATCAAGCATAAATTTGGCATAGAAGACTAGGGCACTTACATTTTCATGCTCTACCCTCTATGGAGAAATTAGTCATAGGACTACCTAAACTAAAGCCAATTCATTCAGATGTTTGTAAAGGATGTGCACTAGGGAAAAACACTAAAAGCTCTTTTCCTTGCAGTTCTAGAAAAACTAAAGGGGTACTAGAACTAGTTCACTCTGACTTATGTGGGCCTATGTTTGAACCATCACTAGGAAATGCATTATACTATGTAATCTTTGTAGACGATTTTTCTAGGAAAACGTGGTTTTATTTCCTTAAAAGTAAAGAATCTGAAGATATTCTTAGGAAATTTAAAGAGTTCAAATCTATTACAGAAAATCACTCCGGTAGGAAAATCAAAACTCTTAGGACTGACAATGGTAGGGAATACACATTAGAAGTGTTTAAAGAGTTTTGTAAAGATGCTGGATTAAGAGGGAGTTCACTGTACCTTACAATCCTCAACAAAACCGGGTTGCTAAAAGAAAACTAGAACAATAGTAGAAGTGGCAAGAGCTATGTTGTTAGATCAAAACCTAGAAACTACACTTTGGGGAGAAGCCACTAATACCGTTGTATACATTCAAAATAGATGTCCTCGCTCTCATATTGGTGACAAAACTCCTAAAGAAGTCTTTACTGGAATTAAACCTGATATTAGCCATCTCAAAATATTTGGATATCCTGTTTATATTCATGTACCTAAGGAGAAAAGAACTAAATTAGAACCTACTGGACAGAAAGGGATTTTTGTAGGATATAGTGAAACATCTAAAGCCTACCAAATATTCATTCGTGGTCAAAGACAAATAGAATGAAGCAGAGATGTCAGATTTGAGGTAAAAAATGCTAAAACGCATGTATGTATGTTAGAGAAAGCATTGTATGGATTAAAACAAGCTCCTAGAGCATGGTATGAAAGAATTGACAGTTACTTATTAGAGATAGGTTTCTCTAAGAACATTGCTGATCCAAATCTGTATTTCAAAATAATCAAAGGTGAAATGTTGATACTCATATTATATGTAGATGACTTATTAATTACAGGCAAAGATCATCTCATTGCAAAATGCAAACATGAACTAGCATCAGAGTTTGAGATGAAGGATTTAGGTCTACTCCATTATTTCCTTGGATTAGAAGTATGGCAAAAACCAAATGCTATTTATCTAAATCAAGGTAAATATACCATTGACATTCTGAAGAGATTTGGAATGATGAATTGTAAACCAATGTCATCTCCTATGGAAACAAACCTACATAAACTAAAAGAAGATATAGTAGATTCCAAATTTGCAGATTCAACATTTTACAGACAGATTATTAGATCGTTAATGTATCTAGTCAATACCAAACCTAATATATGTTATGCAGTAAATGCACTCGGCCAACACATGGTTGAACACAAAGAAATACATTTGGTTGCAGTAAAGAATATATTGAGATATCTACAAGGTACCTTGGAATATGGACTACATTATGAACACATTGCATTGAACCTACATGGACACTCTGATTCAGACTGGGCTGGAAGCGTGATAGACAGGAAGAGCACTTTAGGATGTTGTTTTAGCTTAGGATCAGCTATGGTATCTTGGATCTACAGAAAACAATCATCCGTAGCTCAGAGCTCCACAGAAGCTAAATATATAGTTGCATCCATGGTAGCTAAGGAAGCCGTATGGTTGAGAAAATTGATAGTAGGACTATTTGGTGAAAGTCTGAAGCCTGCTATCATTCATTGTGACAATCAGAGTTGCATTAAACTTTCAATGAATCTAGTTTTCCATGATAGATCCAAGCACATTGAGATCCCATATCACTATGTAAGAGACATGGTAGAGAGAAAGGTAATAAGATTGGAATGTCAATACAGGAGATTAGACAACTAACATTCTCACCAAACCCCAGCAAGAGTGAAAATCGATCACTTCAGGAGGTATCTTGGTATGGTTAAAATGTAATTGATGTCTAAAATTATGTAAACTTATTGGTCATATATTTGAGTATATGAAGTATGTAACCTTTCCCTGTGTTCATTCCTAAAGGATGATGATTCTTTAGTTAATGAACACTTGTATTTTAACATTGTAAGGTGACGATCTTATAAATGTTTGGAAGATCATATAAACTGAAAATCAGACAATTTGAATATCAGTAATATGATAAGTTATAGTAGACATTATGTAAGCGGATTAATGCCAGTGCACATACTATAACAAGGATATCAAAATGAGTATATCCTTAGTATCACAGGCTAATACTTAAAACAAGGATATCAAAGTGAGTATATCCTTAGTATCATAGGTTGATACTTAAAATTGGATATCAAAGTGAGTATATCCTTAGAATCACAGGATGATTCTTCACACCTAGGTGATGTAATTATCATGAGATTAGTGTTGAGCTAAATTAAGTTTTAGATCTATACTCCTAAGACTAAGAGGGAGTGTTAAAATTAGTCTCAGTCGTAACTCTAAACAAAATCGTAATCTGATTATTAGCACCCAAAAATTTGATTTTATGTTACTTGTGATTTATTGGGATTTAATTAAGTTAGTATTAAACTAACATATTAGTTTGCTAAATGTGATGTTTGGTTTAAAGTAATTCCATCGGTGTAGAAGGATCGTGGCTCCACATAGGGGTCACGACCCTATGTGGAACCACGTGGTTCCACATAGGATCGCGACCCCTTGTGGAGGCACAATCCAATGAAAATAAAAGATATATATCTGCCTCCCATTATTGAATAAGACAATAAGTATGATACATGCAGTGAAAGGGAGAATACATATAATTGCTTGGTCTTTCGTATCTACAGAGGCAAACTAATAAGACATAAAAATCAGTTTTATATTTCTTCATATCAAACAATAATAGTATAAATTCATTGTGTCAGAATTCTGATTGTTTTGAAAGTCATCATAGTCTATTTACATTTACACTCATCACAGAGTAATACCGGTTCATTCATTTACCTATTACCGGTTCACATATTTTACCGATTACCGGTTCACACATTTTACCAATTGCCAGTTTGCCAAAATGAAGATTGGGAAAATGATAACTGTCACTTCACTTCTTCGTACCACTTAGGGATCCTCGAACCACTTGAGGTCTTCATACTACTTGGAATTGGTAAACACTTTCTACAAAACACCGATAGTCTAAAGACTATAATACATAATACCAGTTGGAACAAATATCGGTTGAGCATAACTCATAGATACAAAAAGTGATCTCAAAGCAAGTGTGTGTCCATCAATGACAATTGCAACAACATCATAAAAAATGCCAACAAGAGTCACATCCTTCTTAACCATGAAATAAATCTCGGTAGAGTATTTCTCTACTATATGCTCACGTATTATTATCCTAGACCTCATAGATTTTTTAAAAGCCTTGAATTAACCCCACATCTTATCATCTCTTTGACTTCCTAATGCAGCAATTGATTGTTTCATCTGTCTTCCTGCTGGAATGTCAAAAGCCCATTGTTTCCTACCAATTCAGGTGTATCATTCAAAAAGTATAGCATTAAGAAGACTAACAAATTTCCATACCGGAAGGTGCCCTTCTTCTCACCTTTAATCTTTCCTAAATCTATCAATAACTCTTCAAGCATCCAACCACAAAGATCCAACTTTACATTTTCTCTCATTGTCTTCTATGCAGCCAAACTACATGAACTAGAAATAGAATTTAGTCAATTTGACTCAGTTGCCTTGTATCCTATAGCCAGGCTTCCAAATTTGATGTCAGTGTCAGTGATAGTGTTCACTTTCATCGATCTCTTGTCAGATGTGCTGTCCATGATATTCCTCACAAAGTCATTTGATACTTTCTTATCTAGATGTTGCCCTACCAATGGCAAACCACTAATTGGCCAGATGGCTTCCTTAGTAATTTTACAAGGTCTCTCCAGCCATATGAATTCCCCATGTACTCTGCTCAATACATATTTGTATATTTCATCCTCAAACTCTAGAATATCTAGAATATCTGTAAACCCTAGATCTTTAATGTGTTTATATACCAGTTTAATCTTACTAGATTCTCCCATTAATTCATTCATATGCATTCCCTTGATCTCTAAATTTGCCAAGTCCTCTATATGACAATGAATGTATGTCCTAACATTTTCCACATACACCACTCCCTCCAGAATGTGAGAAAATGATCCAACCAAATCTTTCGTGGTAGCCACATGTGGATACCCCTTGAAAATTGGCTTGGGGCGGTCCTTAAACTAAACTATAGTTGTATTTGCAACAAAAATAGGAACAAAAGATGATTCTGCTTCCATGTTTCAATAAAAATACCTTTAGCTCATTCTCAATGAAAACCTCCAACAAATTCTTCTAGATGCCGGTGTGATCGCTCAAGAAGAAATGTGATTTCCTCTGAATAGCCTCTGTTGTAAGAAAAGAATGAATTCTTTAGTAGAATTCAATTCATCTTGTAGCTTTAAGTTCTTCAATATTTCAACATCATAATCTTCAAGTGCAATCTCAAGCTACTTCTCCAAAGCCATATTCAATGATTATGGTTTCAGGATCTTCCTCAAGCTGTTAAGCTTCCTCCAAGGCACAAGGCTTTGATACCAATTGTTGGAAACCAATAACACTGAGAGGGGGGGTTGAATCAATGTTATACCAAAATAAAAGATTTTAGCCTAAACAAAACATTCATACACCAACCTTTATATCGATATAAAAAGAATTAAAACAAGTAAAGCCATCAATAAGCCAAACACATAAATGAGAACCATAACACATAGATTTATACGTGGAAAACCTCAATGAGGAAAAACCATGGTGGGATTTGTGACCTTAATATCAAAGAGATATTATAATATATGATGGTCCTGCACTTGCAGGAAGGCTTAAAGCCTAGAGCAAACTGCTCAATCACAATAGGAGCCTCACTGACTACATAAAATTCCAGACAACAATCCGGAGAAGTGTGAACTGCTAAGATAACATCTTCTATGCTAGAGTATAGTTCTAGTTTAAGCTCTGTTTGTTCCAGTTGAAACCCTAAACCCCTTTACCAGAAGAACCCTTACATTAAATTCCTCACATACATAGTCTCTCTGAATAATTACATTCATTTATCAATTCCATTACATCCATATCATATCAAAATGATCTAATCAATCTTCACTATATACCCTATAAACATTTTATGCCTTATGTCAGCTTACAAAGATATATACAATATCAGATTACATATCAGCCATATAACATAAATGAATAAACGTTAACACAAATTGTCGATGCCTGATCCAAGATATGCCGGCCTCCAATACTGGTAACCTTTATTATACCATGTCAGCCTGCATTGTCAGTGACCAAAGAAATCTTCCTGAACTGTCAGTGCATGTGCTGGTAGCGATACCGGTGTAGAATTTGTGAAGTGACTGTCTGTACACCATATGAAGCCGGAACAAAAAATAATGTTACCATCAATGACAACATAGTGAAACCTAACCAATAGAGTGTCAATTTCCAACATGGTGATCATGTTCATGCCTTGATTGATTGGTATCATTACTTTGGTGTGTGGATCTAATTTGAGTCTGGTGCTATCTAGGTTATGGACTGGTTTGCATGAAACGTGTTGGTGGATTCTTTGATGTGCTTTCAGGATGTTTTATTGATTGGATGCTATTTGTTTGGCCTTAGGCCAACATGTGTTATGATTTTATTTTAGGATTATGTAATGGATCTATTGTATTATCATTTGTGTGACCAACCTAATTGGTTAGGTCCTGAGTTGGTATAAATGTATGCAAGATCTCATTGTAGATTAAGAAGTATGATGGGAAAGGAGTGAACACTGTAATAATCATTTGTGCAGAGGATCTGGTCGATCATAGCTGATCGAGTTGGGTTTATGTAAGAGGTTTTAGACCTTCGATATTGAGCTTAACCAAAACTATAATTTGGCATGTTTGATGCTATCACTGACAATTCTTCTTTCTGGATTCTAGTCCAAACATCTTGAGGTGGTTGACATCTTTGTAGTTAGTGAGACTCCATTGTCATGAGTAGTGTGCATTCCTGTATGTGCAATTCACAATTGTAATCATATATTTGTTGCAGAAGTATCATCTCACTATGGGTAAGGTTTCCTACCATGAATTTTCCTCATTTAGTTTTTCCACATACAAATCATGGTGTTATGTGTTATGGTTGTATGGTATTGATTCTCTGGTTTTCATTTATTCTTTAATTATTAATCATTTATATCGGTATAAGGTTTTAAGTGCTTTAATTTACATAATTTGTTAACAACTGGTTCGCCGCCCCCCCTCTCATTTGTTCACCAATTATCTTAACATTTGGTATCAGAGTCTCCTCCTCTTTTTGTAGAATCTTAACTGCTTGAGGAAGATCCTATGGTAACTAATAATTCAACTCGTGTTTTCTAGAAGGACAACCCTAGGCTTGATGGAACAAACTATGGAGTATGGAAGATTCAGATGGAGACTCATTTAAGATGCATTAGAAAAGAAATTTGGGAAATAACTCATAATGGTTACACTCCTCATAATCCAGCATCTATCCTTCCTGCACCGATAGACTTGCATAAGAACATTGAGAATGATTGCAAAGCTAGAGAAGCCCTCTTAAGCACCTTATCATATCAGCAAATCATGTGACTATCAAACAAATCATTGGCCAAAGATATGTGGGGAAAGTTGGAGACTCTGAATGAAGGTGATCTTACTATAAAAATTAAAAAAATTGAATGTTACTAAGTAATATATGAAAGATTGAAGATGGAAGAAGATGAAAGAATTTTTGCATTCATGGAAAGGGTTAATGAAATTGTATTGGGAATTTTTTGTTGTGGTGGATCTCTAAGTGAGGAAGAGATTATTTGAAAAGTGTTAAGGGTTTTCCCACCAGCATATAAGATGAAGGCAATTGCAATTAATGGGATAAGAACCATCCCTAATTCTTTTGACAATAGAGATTCTCTTGTTGGGAAGATATCTACTTTTGAGATTGAAGAATTTGGTCCTCCTAGAGCTACAAAGGTTGATACTGCATTTAAGGCATCTACATCATTAACCAACAAACAAGATTGGAAAGTTTTGTATGAAAAGCAATTGGAAGAGATTAGAAAAGAAGATTAAGAGCTTGATAAACTTGAAGCCCTATTATCTACAAGGATACCTAGAGGTCTATCAGGAAGTAAGTATGAGGGAAAATCTCCTTTCAAATGTTTTTCATGTAATAAGATAGGAAATTTTACATCTAGATGTCCTAAAAGGAATTCAAAATTGGAAGCAATAGCAAGAAGATCTTTTAAGCCTAATCTTGAATATCAAATCAAGCATAAGTACAGGAAATACAAAAACAAATCATGCTATTATGTTGATGAGTAAGGAGTAACATATGACTTAGAAGAAGAACCGGTAGGAGATTCAGCTAATGGATTTGACAATGGAAAAGAATGGGTATTCTATTCTATGAAGGAAGATGATCTAGAACTAGTTATCAAGAATGGGGAAAAGGACCTTGTAGCAAAAGTTGAAGACATAGATGAATGGGTAGTAGACAGTGGATGTTCTCATCATATGACAAGTGACAAAGGAAATTTTCTAACCCTGCAAGAATTTGATGGTGGTCAAGTTAGATTTGGTAATAACAAGGCATGCATGATCAAAGGAAGAGGAACCATTTTAGTAGATGGTAAACATAACACTGATAATATCTATTATGTTGAAGGTCTAAAGCATAATATTTTGAGTGTAGGATAGTTGGTAGATAGACGATTTCAATTACAATTCAAGTATGGAAAGTGAAAAATCATTAGCAAATCAAGTTTGGAGATTGAGACGGGTACAGAACCAAAAGGTAACATCTTTCATTTGAACTCTGATGAAAAACATGTTTGATTACACATATTGATGAAAGTTGGCTATGGCATAAAAGGTTGTGTCATGTAAATTTTGATTGCATTGTAAAGATCAGTTCAACTAAGACAGTTAGACATTTACCTAGGATTGTGAAGCCTCATAATCTGGTATGCAAAGAATGTCAAATGGGTAAACAAATCAGAACTTCTTTTAAGAGCATACCTACCAAATATAATGATGTTCCTGATTTGATTCATACTGACCTATGTGGTCTTGCTAATACAAGAAGCTTTCAAGGTGATATGTATTTTATATTAATCATTGATGACTATTGTATAATGATGGTCACTTTTCTAAGGGATAAATCTGAAGCCTTTGAGAAATTCAAGATCTTTAAAGCTATGATTGAGATAGAGATAGAATAAAAATCAAGTGTTTGAGATCAGATCAAGGTAGTGAATTTTACAATTATTGTGATAAAAACGCATTACAAGACAATTATCTTCACCCCAGACACCTTAGCATAATGGCATTGTGGAAAAAAAGAACAAAACCATTTTGGATGAAACTAGAAGCATGATGATGGAAACTAATTTTCCTCATATCTACTGGAGAGAAGCAGTAAGTACAACAGTTTATACATTCAACAAAGTTCATATCAAAGGAGATACCGGTAAGACCCCTTATGAATTATAATTTGATCATATCCCTACTTAAATATTTCTGAATCTTTGAAAGTAATTGATATATCAAAAGAGATGATTCCATTGGAAAGTTTGACCCTAGATGTGATAAAGGAATATTTCTTGGTTATTAAACTAAAAGAAAAGCATATAGATGTTATAACAAAAGATTGCAAAGAATTGTGGAGAGTGCTAATGTGAGAGTAGATGAGGAGTACAAAGACCAAGCTAAATCTTATGATAGTGAACCGATAGTGGAAATGATCATAACTAAACTAGTAGTACCTGTAGTAGAACAAAATATTGAAACAGTTACCTCGACATCATCAAAAAACTCAACTGTAACTAAAGAGCAGCACAAAGAACATGAAAATCAAAAAACACCAAGGTATGTAAGGCTTAATGATTCTAAAAATTAGATCATTGGAGACAAAAATTGTTGGCAATTGACACTCAATTGGTTGGTTTCACTATGCTGTCATTGATGGCACCATGGTATTGTGTTCCAGCTTCATGTTTTGGTTCAGTTGTGTACCATCAAGGACTTCATAAACACTTCACCAAGACTGACATGAAAAAAGGATTTCTTTGGTTACCAACAATGCAGGATGACATGGTTTAGTTAAGGTTATCGATATTGGAGGCCGACATCTCTTGGATCCGGCATCGACAATTGATTTTGATACTTATACATTTATGTTATCTGACCAACATGTAATTTCATATTGTATATATATTTGTAAGCCGACATAAGGAATGTAAATTTATATAGGGTATATAGGTCAATTGGAAGGAATATGCTAGAGAGATTATGTATGTGAGGAATTTTATGTAAGGGTTATTTTGGTAAAGAGTTTAGGGTTTCATACCGGAATGGACAGACCTTAAACTAGAACTGTACTCTAGCATAGAAGATGTTATCTTATAAATTCAACATTTCTCTAGATTGTAGTCTAGATTTTATGTATTCAATGAGGCTCTTTTTGTGATTGAGCAGTGTGCTCTAGGATGTAAGCCTTCTAGCAAGTGCAGGCCCCTCATATTTTATAATATCTCTTCATATGGCCAGTGGATTGATATTGTGGGTCACAAATCCCACTATGGTTTTTCCTCTTTGAGGTTTTCCGCATATAATTCTGTATATTATGGTTCTCATTTCTGTGATTGACTTTTTGGTTTCTTTACTTCTTTCAATTTTGTATGTATCGGTATACTCATTGGTGTATGCATGTTTTAATAAGGCTAAGATTAATCATTCAGGTTTAACATTGATTCACCCCCCCCTCTCAACTTTATTGGATTCCAACAATTGGTATCAAAGCCTTATGCCTCGGAAGAAGTTTAACAGCTTGAGGAAGATCCTGAATCTAGAATCCATGGATATGGCTTTTGAGAAGCAACTTGAGATGTCACTTGAAGACTATGATGCTAAAAGATTGAAGAACTTAAAGCTACAAGATGAATTGAATTCTACTAAGGAATTCATTCTTGTCCTACAAGAGAGGCTATCATGTGTTCAGGCTAGGAGGAAGGAACTTTTGCAAAGTTAGGATGATGAAGAGAAATATGAACTTAAGGAACAACGTCAGAAATTGAGTCAGGAGAACATGGTTATAAAAAATGAAATGCAAGTTATAACTATGAGGATGTCTAAGGAGATTGAGGACAAAAAGAAAAAGGAAGAAAATCTTGTTTTATCCCTGAAGAACAAATTTGAAGAATGTGATAGGTTGGTTCATGAGAATGATATGGTGAGAGATGATTTAGTACAATCCTAGAGTAATGAACAAGAGCTTGAGAGACAAATGATAATTCTAAGAGAAGATTTAACTACTGCAAGTCAGTATAAAGAAAAATTCAAGATTAGCTCAACACAACTAGATGAGTTATTGAAGAGACAAAGGCATATTGGAGATTCTAGTTGACTTGGATTTGAGCAAGGATAGAGTTTCGGTATTGCTAATGAATATCAAACCATAAGGCACAGGTAAGGCAATTTAATGCTTATAAATTCAATGGTAGATGTTTTGTTTGGAACAAATTTGGTCACATGGCTAGATAATGTGGAAACAGACCAAATGTGAACCTTGATTCTGCTCCCAGTAAATGTTCTAAATACAATAATTATGGTCATAAAATAGAAGATCATGGAATCAATTTTAAATGCTATGCATGTGGAATGTTTGGACATATCAGTGGAGGTCAAGCAATTTCACTGATTTTAGAAAAGCAATTCAAAGGAACAATGTTATATTTTATGCATGTAATGAGGTTGGAAATATTGCTAAATTTTGTAGAAGCAGAAATCCACTAGTTGGTAATGAATGATCAAATGAGAAAGGAAAAGAGAAGGTTAGTGAAATATGGCAAGATCATACTCAGAGATGGGTTAGGAAGACTGAAGAACAATCATCAAATGAAAATGTCCCAGTAACTTATCCGACAAAGGAGGCTACTCCTGCAGCAACAGGTAGCTAATCCAGTAACTAAGGCAAATGCCTTAGGGGTAGGAAAAATTTATGAAGATGTTGTATATGCCCTGGGAAGAGGTTCTGGAAGATGTTCCAAATATTGGAGATGATTATCTGGCATGGATATGTTATGTGTGAGATTCAATATCTTTTAGTGACAATCATTTATGTCAATGGAAGATTAGGGTTTTTCATGGAGGTTAAAAGGTTGAATTGACTTCATTTTTTATCACCTTGCAATTAGATCAATTTCAGAGCAACTAAGAGCGAACCAAGGCAGTTAAGAGAAATCAGATTTCTTCTTGAGTGATTTCACTGAGGTCTAGAAGAATTTGTTGGAGGTTTTCACTAAGAGAAATCAAAGGTATTTATCTTTAAAAATGGAAGTGGGATCATCATCTATTCCTATTTTTATTGCAAACCTAACTATAGTAGAGGTCAAGGACCGCCCCAGGCCAATTTTCAAGCATTATCCACATGTGGCTACCCTGGAAGATTCGATTGGAGCATTTTCTCACATTTTAGAGGGATTTGTCTATGTATAAGATGTTAGGGCATATATTCATTATCACATTGTGGACTTGGGAACTTTTGAAATTAAGGGCATGTATATGAGTGAGCTGATGGGACAATCGGGAAAGATCAAACTGACATACCAACACATTGAAAACCTAGCATTTACTGGCATTCTAGATATTCTAAAATTTGAAGATGAGATAATTAGTTATGTTTTGAGCAAAGTACATGGGGAATTCATATTGTTAGATAGACCCTACAAAATCACCAAGGAAGTCATCTAGGAAATCACTGGTTTACCATCAATTGAAAAACATCTAGACAAGAAGGTTTCAAATGATTTCATGAACAAGATCACTGATGTGACATCTGACAGGAGATCTATGAGATTGAGCACTAATACCGACACTGACATCAGATTCGGTAGCATGATCATCGGGTATAAGGTAACTTAGTCAAACCGATAGAATTCTATTTCCAGTTCATGCATTTTAGTTGCATGCAAAATGATGAGAGAGAATGTGAAATTAGATCTATGTGGTTGGATGCTAGATGAGTTGTTAATAAACCATAGAAAGATTAAGGGTGAAAAGAAGGGAACCTTCCAATAAGGCAACTTGATAGTTTTGTTGATTTTATTTTCATGAATGATATACCTAGTTCTGGTAAAAGGTAATGGGCATTTGACATCCCGGTAGGGAGACAATTGAAACAATCAATTGCTGCTTTAGGAAGTCAGAGAGATGACAATGTTTGGGGATATTTCAAAGTATTCTAGAAATATATGAGGTCTAGGGTAAGGGTACTTGAGCATATTGTAGAAAAATATTCAACTGATATAATGCTTCATGACGAAGAAGGATGAAACACTTATGGAAGAAGTTAAGCCCTGAAAGATTTGGATTGAGGAAATGGGCTATTTGGTGGATACACAGATTCTTGATGCCTATGCAAAAATGTTGATTGATGCACCAATTGATGAGGTAGAGAAGTCTTGTGGTACTACACAACATAAAACACATGAGGTTGAAACAAAGCTCAACCAAAAGAAAACAGAGAAGAAAGAAGGAAAATCTAGAAAATTTGTGGAGAAAGTTTGAAGGGACATTAAAGCATTAATTGATGTTGTCTCGGAGAAAGGTCAGAAGAGGAAGAATCCTAAAGTACACATTGAGCTTGTTACTACAGAATCTAAATCTGAGGATGATACGCCATTGGCATGTAAGAGGGCTATTAGGAAAACAACAGAGGAAAAAAAGGTAGAAGCTAAGAAGCAACCGGTTAGGAAGGTTACACTCAAAATACCGACATAGAAGCAAGCACCAAAGACAACACCTTCAGCTGGATCTAGTACTTCAAAGAGGAAGAAGAAGAGTGACATTGATTTAGCAATTCAATCTAGTAATGTGACTATCATCTCACCTAAAACTTCTGTAGTGTTAGTAGATGAGATATTTTGGGATATTCATTGTAACGTTCTTTTTATTTGATATTCTTTTTAGAATTTTAGATGGCATTGATGTTAAAAGGGGAGTGAAATAGATGTGAAAAAAATTAATAATAGGAGTTGTATACATTAGGGGGAGTTATGGAGATATGGGAATTATAGATATGGAGTATTTTGCATTAATGGATATTCATCTCAGGGGGAGTAGTGCAGGATGAAACCGAGAGATGAAACCTTGACCATTTTTTACATGATCATTGCAATCAATGCCAAAGGGGGAGATTGTTGGCAATTGATACTCAATTGGTTAGCTTCACTATTTGTCATTGATGGAAACATGGTACTGTGTTTTGGCTTGATGTTTTAGTTCATTTGTGTACCGACAAGCACTTCATAGACACTTCACCGACACCAACACCAACACCAACATGACAGAAGGATTTCTTTGGTTACCGGCAATGCGGGTCAACATGGTTTAGTAAAGGTTATCGATATTGGAGGCTAACATCTCTTGGATCTGGGATCAACAATTGATTTTGATACTTATGCATTTATGTTATCTGGTTGAGATGTAATTTGATATTGTATATATCTTGGTAAGCCGACATAAGGCATGTAAATTTGTATAGGGTATATAGGTCAATTAGATAGATTATTTTGAGATATGGATCATGATGCAAATATGTAATTTGAAGGAATATGTCAGAGAGATTATGTATGTGAGGAAATTTATGTAAGGGTTATTCCAGTAAAAGGTTTAGGGTTTCAGACCAGAACAAACAGAGATTAAACCAAAATTGTATTCCGGCATAGAAGATGCTATCTTAGGAGTTCAACACTTCTCTGGATTTTATGTAGTTAGTGAGGCTACTTTTGTAATTAAGTAGTGTGTTCTAGGCTATAAGCCTTCGTGCAAGTGCAGGCCCCTCATATTTTGTAATATCTCTTCATATGGCCAGTGGATTGAAATTGTGGGTCACAACTCCCACCGTGGCTTTTCCTGTTTGAGGTTTTCCATGTATAATTTTGTGTGTTATGGTTCTCATTTATGTGATTGGCTTACTGGTTGCTTTACTTCTTTCAATTCTGTATGTACCGGTATACCGTTTGGTGTATGCATGTTTTAATCAGGCTAAAATTAATCATTTTGATATAACACTGATTCACACCCCCCTCTCAGTGTTATGACAAGGAGAAGATTGGAAAATCAAGAGGTATGTTTCATTTCTCAGATTGAACCGACATTAGTAATTGAAGCTTGTATAGATGAATGTTGGATGAAAGCTAGGGAAGATGAATTAGATCAGATAGAAAAGAACAATACTTGGACTTTAGTTCCTTAGCCTAAAACTAAGAATGTTATTAGAACTAAATGGGTTTTTAGAAACAAATTCAATGAGGATGAATAAGTTGTAAGAAATAAGGCTAGATTGGTCTGCAAATGATATTCTTAGAAGGAAAGAATTGGTTATGGTGAAAATTTTGCACCGATAGATAGAATTGAAGCTTTTAGACTATTTCTTGCTTATGCAGCCTATAAGAACTACAAGGTCTATTAGATGGATGTTAAGTATGCATTTCTGAATGGAGAACTTGAAGAAGAAGTCTTTATTGTGCAACCAGATGGATTTTTACTGACAGATGACAAAAATATGGCTTGCAAATTAAGGAAATCCCTATATGGACCAAAACAGGCTCCTAGAGATTGGTATGCAAGGTTGGATAAGTAGCTTTTGAAGCTTGATTTTATAAAAGGTAATGCTGAAACTAACCTATATTATAAGATCACTAATGATTATATTTTGATTATTGAAGTATTTGTTGATGATATCATTTTTGGAGGTGAAGAAAAATTGTGCATGGAATTTTTTGATAATATGTAGAGTGAATTTGAAATATCTATAACTGGAGAAATAATATTTTTTCTAGGTTTGCAGATTACTTAGACTAACAAAGGCATCTTTATCTGTCAAACTAAGTATATAAGGGAATTGTTTAAGAAATTTGGTATGGAAAATTCTAAACTGGTTAGTACTCTTATGGTTACAAGTGAAAAATTGTCAATTAAGGATGTATCCCCTTTAGTAAATTCTACAAGATATAAATCCATGATTGGTGGTTTGCTATATTTAACTCAGACTAGACTGGATATAATGAATGCAGTCAGTATTGTGTCAAGATTTCAAAGTAATCCAAGAGAAAATCATGAAAGTGTAATAAAATGGATATTCTAATATTTCCAAGGTACAAATAAATATGGTTTATGGTATCCTAAAAATGATGACTTTACTATTGTCATAGAGGATTGCACCCATGATGCTAAGCGCAAAACCAAGAAATCTTGTGAAACATGGAAACACCTTCAAGCTTGTGGGTTCCTCAAAGTGAAGGTGAATCTCCAGGTTATGGGATGGCTTCCCTTGAATCCCTCCTAAAAACTAAATTAATGATGTGGAAAAGAGTGAGAAATAATATGAAAATATTGAAATCTGCAACTAAACTAGGAGGTGATACACTGAAATTATAATGGTAATAGCCTAAAAACTCACAAGAATATGACATAGCTTGGACCACACAAAGTAATTGTACTCTTCAACCACATAAACATTTCCCAGGAAGGTTAAGGAAATCATAAACTTGGAAGGAAAACTAGTTTCACAACCAAATTAACAATTATCCCTTTTACACAACCTAAAACCTTTGATTATATAAAAAGAAAGGATACATGCACATGAAAGAAATTGAAATTCAAAGGTTTCTGAAATAAAAAACATAGAAAATTCCTATCAAATCTGCAAAATGAACATGCATAATTACAAAGGCAAAGTCATGAAACTCTGTAATATCAAAGGAATCCTACTATATAGAACTAAAAATAAACTATAGTGTTGAGATACAATTCTTTTTTGCAAAAATGTGTATGCAAAAAGAAAGAACCGGGGGGAAAAAGGAGGAGAAAGAATATATAGAACCCATGAAGCTCATCTCCTTCAAAAACCCTAATAGAAAAACCTGCATGAGAAAAAGCCTTGGGTGAATTTGCCCAAAAAATAAAAAAAAACTCATGCCAAAATATGTCAAAAATAACCACTGATGCTCAAAAATGTCTTCAGCTACAACTGCATGAAAAAGAACTCCCACTGCCAAATATAGAACTACCAATCTTGCGCAAAAAAGCTCCATTTAAAAAGAAAACTCACTGTCCAAAAAACTGCATATATGTGTGCCAAAAATAGCTCTAAAAAGAAACAATCCCTTTCTACTAAAAAATATAAGTCCAAGATGCCAAAAATAGCTAATAACTGAAAAAGTCCCTCCTTTTGTAATTTTGCATGCATGCTGCTATATATAGCTCTCTTGAAAAACATCTCTATCCCTGAAAACGTTGCATGTCCTCTAATGCCAAAAATAGTTGCTAAAGTAAAAGTAAACCCCTTCCTGCATACGTTGCATGGAAATATATACTTTTTCTTTTAATCCTTAGAATAATTTTAATTTAACATTTAATAAAACAATTTGTTTTAATTAAATATTAATTTTCTTTTGATATTTCTTGTTTTATATTTTAATATATTTTTATTAAACATTTTTAAAAAAAATAAATCTTTTAATAAAATCATATAAAAATATAATTTCCTTCATATGAGGCAAAAAGAAATAAGGCTTTTTAAAATGTTTTAAATCCTTTGTCCCTTTATTTAGGTCTTTACAATACATGAATTTGTTTTTCTTAAAAAAAAAGGCCCATTTGAAACTTTGAACTAGGCATGCATTAGTAACAAACCCTACTTATAGCACCTTTTTTTTTTTTTTTGCTTCGTTGTTGGCGGCCACCATGCACTCATTGGGTCGAACTGGGGATTTGAAATGGTGCTTCCTTTACATTAAGCTCGGACTTCTCTGCAATTGTTTGCACAGTATGTGATATTTTACTTCATCTCCTCATGTCTGGTTAACAGTAGGTTGCAAAATGACTATAAATACATGCTTTGGACTACATTTTGAGGGCTACAACAAAGTGTTTTTATTCATGTCAATATCTATATTTAGGATATTTTTTAATGAAAATCCTAAATATAGATATGTTCTATATCATCATTAGTACTCTTTGTGCTACTATCACTATCAAAAACCTTAAGAGCTAACCATTTTCTAGATGTGATAGAGTTTCTTTGAAGTCATGAAAAAAAATTTGGCACTATATTCATGAATTCTTTGTCCATCTTTTGAGCTTCCATATTTGTCTTTGAAAAGTATCATTTACCATTAGATCATGTGTTCTTTAAGGAATTTTCTAATTTATCTTTTCTCATTGCTAAGGACTATTTTCTTACAGATATTCTACTCATGATGTAGGTGATGGTATGATGAAAGAATAAGTATTCGGTAGAATACTGAGAGGGCTGGTGAATTAGTATACTAAAAAACTGATACAAAGTTCCCAAACTCAAATTCAATCACACAAAGTACACATATCATAATCAAGATCAATATTCATAAGAATTCTTGACATCAACCGGTTTGACTATTATGACAACTTAACAGTAATCAACTTCAATCTTGTAAACATCAACAATGCTTAATTATATCTCAACATATTCATCTCTCAATGCTTCCAGTTATCATGTCTTATCAGAAGTTAATCAAATCAACAAATAAGATCATAACCACAAAAACATTCACCACCTGATACAAATGTTTATACATGGAAAACCCAAATAGGTAAAAACCACGGTGCAATGAGACTCACAAGGATAGCTATCTGAACCCTTCTTAAGTTCAGCCTATTAGAAGCCAAGCCTATTAAAGCTTTGCAATAAGTCCTGTTAAGAACAAATTCTGGTTAGGAATCACCCAATTAAGGGATTTGCAAATATGCCTTGATGAAAAGCACAATACACTATTAGGAGTAACCTCATTGGAGGATTTAAGAATCCAAACTAATGGACCACCTCGTTAGAGGTTTTAATAAGTAACCAAGCTTGTTAGAGCTTACCCGGTTAAGGGATTTCACTTCTACTGTAATTGTTAGAAAACAACAGGTTTTCTTGATCTATCTGAATAGCACTACATATTCTTGATTAGATCTTTTTAAGCTTCAATCTGCCTTTGCTCAAAGTGCATATCCATTCACCGGTTAGGCAACTACACACTCAACAGGTTTCTGCCAATCTTGCCAACAACTCTTACAAACAACTTCATCGACCTTAAATACAAATCAATTAGGTCGGTAACAAAACCAAAACCTAATTCCCATGATCGTGATTACAAACAAGTTGGTACAATCTTGACCATTAGAAATCATAACAATCTCTTCACATTCTTGAAGAAAATTCCAACCACTACATGATCACTGCTTCATCGGACTTTGTAACTCACCACATGCTATGCATTAGATGAAATCCACTTTGATCCTTTCCTAGACAACAAACAAATGTGCCAAAACAATATGAACTTATGCTCATACAATGATCACATGTGTCTCCATCATTATAGCTCATCAGATAATAAACCAAGAAACTTGATCGGTTAGGGTTTAACAACTAATAGGGTTTACCAGTTACATTGTATAGAAAGGTTTAACCCTTTACATTGGTTTACCGGTTCATCTCACAAACTTAACATATCAGTTTACAATATCTTCCTCAAAGCTCTTCCTATCGGTTACTAGCCAATATCAAATACAACAATATCAACAATAACATGAATACCATTACAAGTTCAATTGACATCAATGACAATATATCATTAATGCAATCTATATGCAAAATGCCAACATACTAAAAATGCCAACAGTAGGAGCATATGATATTCCTTATAATCTTTACAAAATTCATTCCTTTTTTTATTTTAGTATTGTTCTTATAATATTGCTTACTGTATGCCATTTCTATGGATCTCTTTCTATCATACACTGTTGAAAATCATGTGTTTTGATCCATATCACTATTATAGGACAACAAATTATAAATACATATCCATTGTGTTGCCGACATTGAAAAGCTCTTTTGCTATTGTGAATACTGGTGCAAGTTTATGAGTTTTATTATAACTGGAATGGTCCATTACTTACCTTTAGGAGCTTTTCTAATGGATGACAGTAGTATAGGCTTCCATTCACTATCACCTTGTCTCTGTAATTACTGTAACTTTTCTCAAAAAACCTGTAAAATATTAACATGATCCTCACTGTTAAAATCTTTTCAAATGCTAGCTTGTATTTTTTGACAATGACTTGTCATTTGACTTTGCTCTAATTCTATGACAAACCTCTTTGGGTGTAAGATTTATTATTTTTTTGATGCTTAGCTTAGAGAGCTCAATGGCTGCAAATATGATTATACCCCATGATGTAACTATATATTTGTAAATTTTTGTCATTGAATAGATTGATATCGCTATGACAAAGCTATTTTGAATGTAAGAAAACCATATTTTTTACTATACCACCACCATCTTGGCTCGACTACAATAAATGAATTTATTCTGATCTTTTATAGCCATTGAGATTGTATTATGAACTTTATTTTATCCTGTCAATGGCAACTCCTTGAAGAATTTGGACAATGAAATTATTTATGTCTTCATCTTATGGTACTGTACTATGTGTAGTACCCATCCTCGATCAGAATCTTTTTGTATCTATGTTTGACTCTAGTTGACTATTCAGTGGAACATTATTGTATAATGATTCAGACTTTATGCGATGTTATTTCATGCTCTATCTTGTTTTATGGTGTATGCTTTCATGTAGTATCTTAGTGCTTATGATTAATGTTATTTTATGGATCATTCTCATGGACTGACACTTTTACCTCATATGTACGATGCATTATTTATATGTTTCTTGTTTGCAAGTGTATGGGATGAGAGGGGATGATTTTCCTTCACTCACTTCGGTGAGACAAGGAACCTCATGATTCTCCTTCATCAGTGTGTGTGTCATGTCTGTTTATATATATTTTTCTATAGGCACGTGTGGTTCTTTGGTGTAGGACATTGTAGGTATAAGTATCAGGTAGGTACAGGGTATCGACTCCACCTAGTTTCACAAGTTTGAGTGTGCCTTATATGTCTGATGGGAGTGGAGGAGATAGTTGTTGGACCCTAGCTTGACTTGTAGTTACACTCATGTGGGTGTTGTCAGTCGGTCAGTTTTCCTTAGTTGAACGAAATGCGAGTATGAGTGCCTTAGTGTTTCATCTTGTGAGTCATCATTTGAGTATTCCTCATTTTGTGTGTTTTTGTTTATTTAAATGGTTATTTAATTAAGTGGATGATGCTATATTTGTGTTGGTGTAATTAGTTAATTATTATGCTCTTGAGATTATTGATTTAATTAGATTAATGATTTGCTATATTAAATGGTTAAATTGGCTTATTTTATTGTGTAAAGTTGTATTAAAATATATTGTGAAAAGAAATAAGTGATTTCCTTGCCATTTTAATGCTAAATACTTATGTTGAAAGAAAGTATTATGAAAATAGGAAATGAAATAAAAATAAAACCTTTTCCTTTTACCTTTCCATTTGACTTTGGTATTTTATTTAACTGGAAAAGAATTGTTTATGGAAAAAGGTAAATTTGATTAGTTTTACTTTTTAAATAATTTAATCTGATTGGTTGGAAAAAAATTTAACCTAGAAAGTTTAGGTTGAAATATATTTTTCCCATATATTCCTAGGAGTTCATAGGACACGGGAAGAGGGAGGAAAAATTTTAAAGGAGAAAATTGGAAAACCTTTTTGCAAGAGGAGCTGGAATTGGTTTTGGTTTGCAAGATTGAGATTCTTCCATTCAGTTTGCTTCCTAGTTTGCTTGAAGGTTGGATAATCTCTTCTTATTTTGCAATTTAATTTTGAATGTTTTAGTAGCTTCCTCTGTGTTGGAAACATATAAATCTCTTTGTAAATTCTTGTTGAATGATTGGAATGAAAGAAAGAGTGTCTGTGATTGATGATTTTGATGAATTCATATCAAATGTTTGCATATGGGAAAGAAAAGGTTCATCTTTCTATTTGTTGTTTATTATTTGTTCTTCAAAATCAAGTTCTTGAATTATCTCTTCTATTTGGAAAAGAAAAGGTTTGTCTTTCTATTTGCCCAATATTTGGGGCTTATGTTGGCAAAAATTGGTTATTTGCCCTTGCAAGATGCAAGGAATTCTTCCTATGTAATGGAAGTGAAGAAATTTATTATATTCATTCTCCTATCTATTAAATTCTTCTTAAATATTGCCCAATCTCCTTATAATTGGGGCTCTTGTGTGTTATTAATTCACCATTTACCTTTCTGGTAAATAATCCTTTCATATTTTTGGATTTGGGCACTATGTATGTGCTCTTGTGAAATGAAGAGGGGATGTATTAGTTTATATTATATTTGTTTTTTTAGATTTATAATAAATTGTTTTATTATAGTTTCACCCCCCTACCCACGTGGCAGGCTAGCCCCACAACGTGGGATGGTAGTGTCCTGCTATGCAGTAGCAGCTCTACCAGTCGGTAGGGCTGCTACGCGGTAGCAACACTTCTGGTTGGTAGGGCTGCTACATGGTAGGAGTGCTACAGGTTGGTAGTGTCCTGCTATGTGGTAGCAGCGCTTCCAGATGGTAGGACTGCTACGGGTTGGTATAAGTAATACCGGTCGGTAGTGGCTACTACCAGTGGTAGCAGGCAAAATCGCTACTAGCAGTAGCAACACTACCGATGGGTAGTGTCTGTTGCTACCGGCAGCAGCATTACCGTAGGTAGGCTTTGGCCCCCGTGTGCCATTTACCCTTTGCAACACAATTAAATGTGCCATTAATTATTTTTTAAACGCAATGAATTTTAAAGTTAGATTTAATGTTAAATATTAATGGTAGTTATAAAGTGATTTTTATATTGATTTAATAAATTTATTTATTGAAATCAAGGCTTTGGAATTATTAATTCAAATTGATAAATTTGGATGTATTTTTGGAAATAGATCACATGTTTACATAATTCATATTGTTATTTGGTTGAATAATTAATATGGATTTTATTCTATATTGGTGTATTGAATTTGGAAATTAAATAGAAGTGAATGATGTTTCTGAATGATGCATTAATTAAAGGGTGTTTTTATAGAAATTTCAATCAATGGTATTCGCAAGTGTTTATGATTCTATTTTCTCAAAGATTGTCTCGGTGCAAACTTAGGAATATTAGCTTTCCTTGCAAAGAGTATTATTGGTGGTTATTTCTCGTCTTTGGTTTAGTCATCCTATTGTGGCGTATTTGCTACCTTTTGATCAAGTGATGTATGATGACCTTATTGTCTTAACCATGTGGTGTCTTTTCCTTATGGTTAACCAATAGTTAGTATGTCCTTCTTTGACCACTTGTATTTGGATAGTTGTGTTATGGTTGTCAGCTTTTCCATAGGGTCCTCGTGGAGTGACCATGTTTGCCTAGTGCCCTTTGAGAGAGTGGTTTTTTCGTGGGAGTCGGGCCCGAAGCAGATGGCAGGATGACCCCTTGAAAGTCAGTTAATAAGTGATAACCTAATAATTTTATTAGAAGGTCAGTAGTTTATAAACATTATATAAGATACTATACCCCGTGCATGGTTGAGTGCTCATATAGACTCAAGGTGTAGTGGGAAGGCCTGAAATGGAAAACCAACCACCTTGTCATAACAAAGGGTTGGTAGGGTCTGCATGAGATGTAGATGGAGCCGAAGGTTTGGGAAAGGTTACCAAGATAACCTAGGTTGGGGTCGGGGACCTATGTAGACCTACCATGGTAACCATCTTAAGCTATGTGATGACACTCTCTCTTTAGGGTCACTTGTGTATTGTGATGTTGAGTCACCTGGAATATTGTGGAGTCGTATTTTACTATCATGGAGTCATATTTTTTTGTCAACCATGTCATGCTTATGCTTGCTTGAGGGTCCTCTACTATCTCCTAGCACAATGGGGTGATTCCATTTTGGGAATTACATGGTCGGGTGGTAGTGCCAATTCCCATCAAATGTTCTTGTTTGTACCTTCATGCGAGGATTGGCTTCATAGGTGTTTTTATGGTTTGTGACTCATGCTTTAACTCACAAGGAGATTATTACTCTTTGGAGACCTATGTGGTCAATTGTATAAATGAATTTATGTAACCTTGTAATTTGGTTAAGTTGTAAATTTTATATGTATTGAGAGCCATGTATTGGAAGATCAATTTAATCCTAAGTTTGGATGTTATTTATCAGCTTTCTATATGGTTAGTTTAAATTCTTTATTGAAGAGAAATTATATTGTATCCTTTCAATCTTTCAAATGGAATAATTTGTTATCGCATATGGCTTATTATGTTTTTGAGTAAATAATGGAATATTTGATTAATCGTAATTGTGGAATTTAACTTTTACTTTAATTCCTTGTTGGTAACCCTTAAGGAATTCTAGTGTAAGTCTTCTACTTGTGTTGTTGTAGTGCTATTGTATTAATTAATGCACTTAATATGATTTATACTTTAAGAAAAATAAAATCATTATTTCACCCTTAGATGTGGTGTTCCTAGCGGGGCATTATATTTGGTATCAAAGCCCATGTTTTAACACTGGGTACTCTAGGTTTGTAGTGAGCCCATGCAACTAGACCTTTTGATCAGGTCTTAGTGGTTCTGATTTCCTTATTTTTATCCTTTTCGTAGATCCAAACCATTTTCTCTTGTGCAATCTTAGGTCATGGCTAGGAGAGATAAGGATAGTGGTCATGTTGGTGGCCACAATAGAGGCAGAGGTGGGGGATAGGGTTGAGGTTTTGACCACCATAGTCCCTTACCACCACCCACTCATGCAAGTGTGGATCAGGATCATTTTATTCATAAAGATGAACAACATTCAGGAGAGAAGGTTCTCGAAAGCAAAGAGTTGCGATAGATGTTTCAGGAGGTTCTAGCTAGACTAGGCCCCAGACCTAAGGCTGATCAACCCCTCCATACTCAGATTGAGGAGTCACATCAGTAGGTTCTTGAAAGAGAGAGAAGTCCTATTGGACCAGGATCCAGCTACCATGGGTCACATAAGGTACTTGATGAGGTCCAACCCTCCTTTCTTTGACAATAAAGGTATCCGTCTTGAGGCAGAGACTTGGCTTATCAGTTTGGATCGGTGTTTCACCATGTATCCATATGGTATCAACACCAAGGTGAGATGTGCTATCATGCATCATGAGTGTTTTACATCTATCTGGTGGCGGTTAGAGGAGGAGTGGATTAGTGTGAGCATTCACACCATATCGTGGGAGATCTTTCTGGAGAAATTCAAGGGACGATTTCTTTCACTCCAATGGAGGGAGTTGCGAGAAGACGAGTTCTATGCTTTATGCTAGTTTGGTATGATAGTAGATTAGTTTGAGCACACATTCTATGAGCTCAAATAGTATGTCGGTATTGGCAACGATGACGCAATGCTTGTTCAGCACTTCTTGAGGGGTCTAAATGATCACATCAGTGAAGGAGTGAGAGTGTTTGAGTTTTCTTCAGTAGAGGTAGCCATGGCAAAAGCCAGGATGGTGGAGCAGAATCCTGGCCGCGTGCATGGCGTTTAGCCTATAGTGCAGATCGGGAGTGATCCTTTCAGTGGGTCTAGAGCGAGAGGGAATCATTCCTAGACTGTTGCACCTTTTATGGGTCCTTAGGCACCCACTAAGGGTGGTCAGCAGTAGCTGCCGAGACCGAAGCAGTCTCAGAGCTAGCAGGGTGGAAACTCTCAGTATAGGAAGAGAAGGAACTAGCAGAGGAGCAGGGAGAGTTTTCTAGGGTAGTCTTCTTAGAGTGCATCTCAGGCCCCTACTAAGGGAATCAGCAGTCCAGTGGGCCATCGGGGAGTAGAGGACCCGGTAGAGGGGCTTGCTTCACCTACG
Source organism: Cryptomeria japonica (assembly GCF_030272615.1). Lineage (NCBI taxonomy): Eukaryota > Viridiplantae > Streptophyta > Pinopsida > Cupressales > Cupressaceae > Cryptomeria > Cryptomeria japonica. Next base: position 317,453,911 of record NC_081405.1, on the reverse strand, counting down.
GACAGTTTGGTCACATTGTCACTCAGTGCCCTTAGAGTTCTCACTAGATGGGTAGTCAGAGGCCAAAAGTATTAGAGATGATAGTGGGGCATGCAGGTAGATCCCATAGAGTATTTGCAGTAGTTGATGACTGTCAGGCTGAGCATTAGGGTATAGTGATTGAGGCTGCAGGTGTTTTGTGTGGTATCCCTATCTCTGTAGATTTTGACTTCGATGCTTTAGATTCTTTCATTTAGTCATCCATTATGGATCGGTGCAGGCACATCTGCTAAGTAGGTGGATAGGTGGCAAGTAGACTTAGCTACCGATGTGCGTGTGTCTGTCGATGCCTTCATTTCTAGTTGTGAGTTGGACCTAGGACCCTTTGTTACTTCAGTTGACCTTTGAGTCATTCCTTTGGTGTCCTATGGAGTTGTGTTGGGGATGGATGGGCTATCATCTCATAGCGTTCATGTAGATTGTCATCTGAAGACAGTAGACCATTTAGATGACCATGGCAGAAAAGTGGGGATCATTAGAGTTCAGTGATCAATATCCTTAAGTTTGATTTTCGCTTTGCAACTTAAGAGATGTATGTGTCAAGGATGTCATCATTTTACAGTTGCTCTTTAGGATGTGGATGAGGAAGAGAGTTGAGAAATCGCTCCTGATGGTCACTCTATTCTTGGAGAGTATGTTGATGTGTTTCCTTTGGATATTCCTAGTATGCCTTCGAAGTGAGACATAGACTTTCACATTGACTTGGTTGCTAGTGTGGAACCTATTTTGAGAGCACCATATCGGATGACTTCTCAGGAGTTGAGTGAGTTGAAGTTGCAGGTGGAGGAATTGTTGGCCAAGGGGTTCATTTGTCCTAGTGTTTCTCCTTGGGGTGCACCTGTAATATTCATTAAGAAGAAGGATGGTTCTCGTCAGTTATGCATTGATTACCAACAGTTGAATAAGGTAACCATAAGGAATTGATATCTATTGCCTCGAATAGATGATATTTTTTATCAGGTAAAGGGAACCAAGGTGTTTTCTAAGATTGATCTGAAATCTTAGTACCATCAGCTACGCATTCATGATGTAGACATTCATAGGATGATGTTTCATACTCATTATGGTCTATGACTTCACAGTGGTGCCATTTGGGTTGATGAATGCGCCTTCAGTTTTCACAAACCTTATGAATGGGGTTTTTCAAACCTACCTTGATCATTTTGTTCTTGCATTCTTGGATTACATATTGGTTTATTCTAGATCTAAGGAAGAGCATGAGGGCCACTTGCGATAGGTATTGTTGTGCTTGAGGGAGAATCAACTTTTTGCCAACTTGGCGAAGTGTGATTTCTTCCAGTCACAAGTGAGCTATCTTGGTCATATAATTTTGGGAGAAGGTGTATCCATGGATCCTTCTGAGGTCCAAGCCATTGTTGATTGGCCAGCATCGACCAATGTTTTAGAGGTTCAAATTTTCATGGGTTTGGCCAGATATTACCATCGCTTTGTTTAGAGCTTTTCTCGAATAGGCCACTTGATCACTTCTCTTCAGTGGAAAGGGAACAATTTTGTTTCGTCAGATCAATGTGAGGCAACTTTTCATACCTTGAAGGAACTCTTTATTAGTGCTCTGATTTTTGCAATCCCAGACCCATCCAGAGATTTTATGGTATGCACAGATGCCTCTTTAGAAGGTATAGGTGTAGTGCTTATACAGGATGGATGTGTGGTTGACTATGAGTTTTGCAAACTCAAGAACCATGAGTTGAACTATCTAGTTCATGACTTGGAGTTGGCAGCTATAGTGCATGCATTGGTTAGATGGAAAAATTTCCTATTGAGGCATCGGTTTGAGCTACATAGTGATCACCACAGTTTGCAGTATATTTTCATGCAACCAAACTTGAATGCTCGATAGTGAAGATGGAAGGAATTCCTTTGTGAGTATGATTTTGAGGTTCTATATATTCAAGGGAAAGAGAATGTAGTGGTTGATGCTTTCAGTCATAGGCGACATGAGGTTGTAGCATTGTCCCTTAGAGTGGACTTGAGAGAGATAATTCTTAGAGTTCTTCCTCAAGACATCTGGTATCAGGATGTTAGAGCCGTGGAAGAGTCCAGAAGATCATTGGAGGGTAGACATGTTGGATATGATCTAAAGTCAGATGGTCTTCTTCAACATCTTGGATAGATCTATGTATCTCCTTTGGAGGGTCTTCGCATTTTGATCATGACTGAGCCCCATCATGTACCTTATTCAGCACACCCTGGTGTCAAGAAGATGCATGCATATCTTACATAAATATATCATTGGGCTAGTATGAAAAGTGACATTGCTGATTTTGTGTCAAATTTCTTATAATGTCAGCGGGTTAAGGTAGAGCATCAATATCCTAAAGGGCTTTTACAACGTAATTTGGTACCGGATTGGAAATGGGATATCATTTCCATGGATTTCATCGTAAGGCTGCCTATTTCTTCATGTCATCATGGTCATTGTTGATAGATTGATCAAATTTTCTCATTTTGGTCCTATTCGATCTTCTTATACAATAGCACTGGTGGCATGAGTCTTCTTGGAAGATGTGGTAAGGTTGCATGGGCTTCCAAGGCAAATCATTTCTGATAGAGAACTTGTCTTTACTTCAGCATTGTGGACCTCACTTCAGCATGCTTTGGGGACCCAGTTGAACTTCAATTCAACTTATCACCCTGAGATCAACGGTCAGACTAAGTGTGTGAATCAGGTCTTGGAGGACATGCTTCACATGTATGTTATGGACTAGCAGTCATGCTAGGAGGAATATATTTGCCTTATGGATTTTTCTTATAATAATGGATATCACAGATCTATAGGCATATCTCCCTTCCAAGAATGGTCTGGTCATCCTTGCTGTACTCCTTTCAGTTGGGATCAGTTGGAGGATAGGGTGAGTTTAGGCCTAGATATGCTTTGTGAGATGGAGCAATAGGTTGAGCAGATTCGTGGGCATTTGGTTGCTTCTCAGGATAGGTAGAAGAAGTATGCTGATGCACATAGAGTGGATCATCAATTTTTAGTTAGTGACCATGTGTTCTTGAGATTTCATTCATAGAAGAGTATGATCCATTATGGAAAGGGTTCAAAGTTGGCACCTCATTTTGTTGGCCCTTTTGATATCCTTGAGAGGATAGGACTTGTTTCCTACCGTCTTGCCTTGTCGCCGAGTCTATCTCACATCCATGATGTCTTTCATGTTTATGTTCTTCAAACTTATCATCCTGATGTGACTCATGTTCTTGAGTGGAACGCTTTGTAGGTTGAGGATGAGCAATTTTCCATGGAGCCCGTGCGCATTATTCAACATCGGGATTTGACCCTCAGGGGTCGTACCATCGACTAGGTAAGGGTCCTATGGGACCCAAGTGATGAGACCTTAGTGACATGGGAGGATGCAGCGAAGATGATAGAGCTTTATTCTTATTTGTTTTAGGCTTCTAAGAGTAAGCCTAGTTTTTTTTGGGGGGGGGGATGTAGTACCCCTCCTCAATCAGATTCTTTTTGTATCTATGTTTGACTTCCATTGACTATTTAGTGGAACATTATTGTGTATTGATTCAGAATTTATGCGATGTTATTTCGTGCTCTATCTAGTTTTTTGGTGTATGCCTTCATGCAGTATCTCAATGCTTATGATTAATGTTATTTTATGGATCATTATCATGGACTAACACTTTTACCTCATATATGTGATGCATTATTTATATGTTGCGTGTTTGCAAGTGTATGGGATGAGAGGGGATGATTTTCCACCACTCACTTCGATGAGTTAGGGAGATTCACTATTCTCCTTCATCAGTGTGTGTGTTGTGTCTGTTTATATATATTTTTCTATATGCACATGTGGTTGTTTGGTGCAGGATATTGCAGGTACAAGTACCAGGTAGGTACAGGGTATTGACTCCACCTGGTTTCATAGGTCTGAGCGTGCCTTATATGTACGATGGGAGTGGAGGAGATAGTTTTTGAATGCTATCTTGAACTGCAGTTACACTCATGTGAGTGTTGTCAGTTAGTCATTTTTCCCCAGTTGAACGGTATGCGAGTCAGAGTGCTTTAGTGTCTCATCTTGTGAATCGTCATTTGAGCATTCCTCATTTTGTGTGTTTCCGTTTATTTAAATGGTTATTTAATTGAGTGGATGATGCTATATTTGTGTTGGCGTAATTAGTTAATTATTATGCTATTGAGATTATTGATTTAATTAAATTAATGTTTTTCTATATTAAATGGTTAAATTGGCTTATTTTATTGTGTAAAGTTGTATTTAAATATATTGTGAAAAGAAATAAGTGATTGCCTTGCCATTTTAATACTAAATTCTTATGTTGAAAGAAAGTATTATGAAAATAGGAAATTAAATATAAATAAAAGCTTTTCCTTTTACCTTTCTATTTGACTTTGGTATTTTATTTTATTGGAAAAGAATTGTGTATGGAAAAAGGTAAATCTGATTGTTTTTACTTTTTAAATAATTTAATCTGATTGGTTGGAAAAAATTTTAACCTCGAAAGTTTAGGTTGAAATATATTTTCCCATATATTCCTGGAAGTTCACAGGAAGAGGGAGACATAATTTTGAAGGAGAAAATTGGAAAACTATTTTGGAAGAGGAGCTAGAATTGGTTTTGGTTTGCAAGATTGGGATTCTTCCATTCAATTTGCTTCCTAGTTTGCTTGAAGGTTGGATAATCTCTTCTTGTTTTGCAATTTAATTTTGAATGTTTTAATTGCTTCCTGTATGTTGGAAAAATATAAATCTCTTTGTAAATTCTTGTTGAATGACTAGAATGAAAGAAATAGTCTCTATGATTGATGATTTTGTTGAATTGATATCAAATGTTTGCATATGGAAAAGAAAAGGTTCATCTTTCTATTAGATGTTTGTTATTTGTTCTTGAAAATCAAGTTCTTGAATTATCTCTTCTATTTGGAATAGAAAGAATTAGATTTAGTTTGTTGTGTGTTTTCTAGTATCTATTTGCTCAAGATTTGAGGCTTATGTTGGCAAAAATTGGTTATTTTCCCTTGCAAGATGCAAGGAATTCTGCCCATGTAATGGAAGTGAACAAATTTATTATAATCCTTCTCCTATCTTTTAAATTATTTTTATATTTCCCAATCTCATTATAATTGGGGCTCTTGTGTGTTATTAATTAACCATTTACCTTATTGGTAAATAATCCTTTTGTATTTTTGGATTTGGGCACTATGTATGTGCTCTCGTGAAATGAATAGGGGATGTATTGGTTTATATTATATATTTTTTATTTATTTATAATAAATTGTTTTATTATAGTTTCACCCCCTCCCCACATGGTGGTCTATCCCAGCCATGTGGGATGGTAGTGTCCTGCTATGCGGTAGCTACACTATGAGTTGGTAGGGTTGCTACGCCATAGCAGCGCTACCAGACGATAGTGTCCTGCTACATGGTAGCATTGCTACCGGATGGTAGTACTACTACATGTCGGTAGTAGCACTACTAGCGGTAGTGCCTACTACTTGCGATAGCAACACTACCGATAATTAGTATCTGCTACTAGAAGCACCAACACTACCACGGGTAGGTTTTTGCCCCCGTGTGTCGTTTACACTTCGTGGCACAATTAAATGTGTCGTTAACTATTTTTTAAATGCATTGAATTTTAAAGTTGCAATTATTGTTATATATTAATGGTAGTTATAAAGTGATTTTTATATTGATTTAATAAATTTATTTATTGAAATCAAGGCTTTGGAATTATTAATTGAAATTGATAAATTTGGATGTATTTTTGGAAATAGATCACATGTTTATATAATTCATATTGTTATTTGGTTGAATAATTAATATGGATTTTATTCTATATTGGTGTATTGAACTTGGAAATTAAATAGAAGTGAATGACGTTTCTGAATGATGCATTAATTAAAGGGTGTTTTTATTGAAATTTCGATCAATGGTATTTGCAAGTGTTTACGATGCTATTTTCTCAAAGATTGTCTGAGTGCGGACTTAGCAATATTAGCTTTCCTTGCAAAGAGTATTATTGGTGATTATTTCTCATTTGTGGTTTAGTCATCCTATTGTGGCGTATTTGGTACCTTTTGATCAATTGATGTATGATGACCTCATTGTCTTAACCATGTAGTGTCTTTTCCTTGTGGTTAACCAAGAGTCAGTATGTCCTTGTTTGACCACTTGTATTTGGATAGTGGTGTTATGGTTGTCTGCTTCATCATAGGGTGCTCATGGAGTGACCATGTTTGCTTAGTGTCCTTTGAGATAGTGGCTTTTGAGTGGGGCTTGTACCCAAAGTGGCATGATAACCCCTCAAAAGTCAATTAATAAGTGATAACCTAATAATTTGATTAGGAGGTGGGTAGTTTATAAAAATTATATAAGATATTGTACCCCATGCATGGTTGAGTGCTTGTATAGGCTCAAGGTGTAGTGGGAAGGCCTAGAATGGCAAACCGACAACCTTTTCATCATGAAGGGTTGGTAGGGTTCACATGAAACTTAGTTCGAGTCGGAGGTTCAGGAAAGGTTACTAGGATAAGTCAGAATGGGGGCCGGGACCTATGGAGGCCTACCATGGTAACCATCTTAAGCTATGTGATGACACTCTCTGTTTAGGGTCACTTGTGTATTATTATGTCAAGTCACTTGTGTATTGTGATGTCGATTCACTTGAGTATTGTGATGTTGAGTCACTTGGAATATTGTGGAGTCGTATTGTATTGTCATGGAGTCGTATTGTTTTTTCAACCATGTCATGCTTATGCTTCCTTGAGAGTCCTCTGCTATCTCCTAGCATAGTGGGGTGATTCCATTTTGGGAATAACATGGTTGGGTGGTAGTGTCACTTCACATCAAATGTTCTTGTTCGTACCTTCATGCGAGGATTAGCTTCATAGGTGTTCCTATGGTTCATGACTCATGCTTTATCTCATGTGGAGATTATTAGTCTTTGGAGACGTATGTGGTCAATTGTATAAATGAATTTATGTAACCTTGTAATTTGGTTAGGTTGTAAACTTTATATGTATTGAGAGCCATGTATTGGAAGATCAATGTAATCCTAAGTTTGGATGTTATTTATCAACTTTCTATATGGTTAGTTTAAATTCTTTATTGAAGAGAAATTATATTGTATCCTTTCAATCTTTCAAATAGAATAATTTGTTATCGCATATGGCTTATTATGTTTTTTAGTAAATGATGGAATATTTGATTAATCGTAATTGTGGAATTTAACTTTTAGTTTAATTGTTTGTTGGTAACCCTTAAGGAATTCCGGTGTAAGTCTTTTGCTTGTGTTGTTATAGTGTTATTGTAGTAATTAATGCACTTCATATGATTTATACTTAAAAAAAAATAAAAAAATATTTCACCCTTATATGTGGTGATCCTTTGGGGTTCCTAGCGGGGCATTACACTATGCTTGAAAACAACCTTGTATGCTTTGTTAAATTGTTTGCAATTTTTTTATGTCAGTGACATTATCGATGCTTCAGTTTTCATGCAAAAAGATAAATGTTTTGGTGAATGTATATAGATAAATACAAATTGGGTTGTGCAATTTTGACTGGGGTTTTTTGTCTCGAAGTTCTCTAATTTTTGTGAAAAATTCACCCAATGCATCTGGATTTTGTAGAAATAATGGAATCAATGTGACTGTATCATGCATTTGATATTGAACACTATGATTGGAATTGTTGACTTGATAACCCATGTCTTCAAAACTTCCAATTGTCTTGAGGATTGAATTTGATTGTTCTTGAGGTTATGGTTGATCATTATTGTGATCATTTATGACTATCCTTTTGATATGAATCCATCTTCACTATCATTATTGTAGTGACTATGACTATGAACCTTTTTTTTAATGCGTATTAAATCTCTTCACTTATGCACTATCTTTGTACCATTCAACTCTTGTAACCTTACACCTAGATTACTGTGTCATTGTTTGGATAGTAAAATTTTGAAAAGACTACTCATTGTTCTTTTTGTAGACCCCCAAGATTAAAGTTTCTATTTTATCCTTTATGTTTGTGAATACACATGGAACTGTGACATTCCTTTAATGATTGTGGCTGCCATTGCAAGGGTGTTATTCTGCTATGATATTATATGTAGTTGTGAACTTTGATTAAAACAATAATTTGAATGTATATCATGACTACAATAATGTCCTCTTAACTATACTGATTGCATATTGTCTCTTCATTGCATATTTTTATCTCTTTCATAGGTTTTGGCGATGTCAAAACCTATTGAAAGGCTACATTTAAGGACTAAAAAATTTGATTTGGTAGGGACTCCATTGATCATTATTGACGGCTTATATTAAATATTGCCTCTATCCTTTAAGTATAGGTACTGCTCCTTAATAGTTGTTTCACTATTTATTATCATTTGCTCAAACAATTATAATGCTTAACTCACTGTCTCTTCTCTTTGTAATCTGTGATGTATTCTCTTCACTATCAAGGACACTTGTTATTTTGGAAATCATTGTAACTTTTCGAAAACAATTCTTGTAACTAAAAATCTATGATAAGGACTGAATTTTTCTTTGTGAACACCTAGATTACTTTAGAACTTACTCTTACACATATAATTACTCATACATGCCTTAGTTGTGATACTAATAATTAAATTTCATGAGTTTTTTTTTTATATTCCTTTTGTGATTGTACATTTAGAGTATAAAGACTACAAACTTGATTATTGTGCTCTATCATATGATGCTCAGTATTTTCTTTCTACCCCTATCTAGGATTACTTGCAGTCTTGGGTGCTCTCTGCATAAAATATGTTGTTCATCAGAAGACTGTTTTCAACTACTTTCCCAACAATGTATTTACTTTCTTGATACTGCATTGTGTTCATTACTATATGTTAATAATGCTGCTGTAAAGAGTGGTAATCTCTAGTTTCAATTGACTACATTTGGTTCTGCTGCAAACTTTAAATCACTTTCCTATGATGCACTATCATAGTAGTAACCATTTTAGCTCAGATATGTCATTTATGGACTGTAATATTCTTCCTTGAGTGATGATTTATGCTTCTTTGTACTCTCACTATCCATAATATCATATGACTACACTTTTGACTACTGCAACATGATAACTTTCAAGGATTGTTTAACATCTTTGATAGTCATCTTATTCTTTGTCCTGTACTTTGCATGGACCATGGTACCAATCTCTATGCTCTAACTGCTACCTTGAATGTTGTATATGGTATGTATGCTCAGCTATTTTGAATGGTTTGCTGCTTTAGAAATCTACTATTCTCAGTCATTGTTTTCAGCCCCTGTCTACATTTGATGCTTCTTTTAGTGTCTTTTTGAGACCATCTTTCTCTTATTATTATTTTCCAGGTTCCTTGAAACTATGTTGAATGTTATAAAACTCTTGATAGACTTCTTATTAGTCACTGTCATATCTTCTGAGATTGATTCCTCTTTGCTATTATGTTTTGGGTCTTCTCTGTGTGGTAGTGAAGTGATTATTTGACTGTTATTTGTATAGTGATAATAATAGTTGCATGGTGATTATGAACCATCATTTTTGCCAATGTTGTAACTTTATTTACTCTCCTTTAATAATGTTCTTTTATTCATATGATTTGTGTTGGACTGCTATGGTATGGGTGTTATGAAGGCCTTTTGTATCCCAACACTATGTAACTGCTATCATCACTATCTGATGGCTCATGTTTCTATTGGTTGTACTATTATTTTTCATTTTTGTCCTTTGGTACTTTTGTGAATACCATTAAAAAAAATTATTACACAAGAAGTCACTGATTTTATTTTTATTTTTACTTTTTGTCTCTGTCAATGTTCACCATTCTTTGAATGTAGATGTCCTTATTCATCCCCTTTTAAACTATAAATGCAATTTAAGGTATGAACATGGATTTAGTTGTCTACATCCTTTGTTGCCATCTATAAGATGCTCTTTATTTTACTGTCAGATATTCTTTTCTCTGAACTCGTCATGAGGTTTCCCACTATCTTTTTGAAACCTTCCATATTGTATTTACTCATATTATGACTCTATTCATCTATCGACCATGGGATGCATTTCTATTCACTGTTGTATGCGTTATCATTGAATGATAGTTTTTATTGTCATTCGGTGATAGTACATGGGACTTTGGATATGGTTGTGTTCCTATTTGGTAGTTGATTAGTGTCACTATGTGAGTAATGACATGTATGCTGAGCTCAAGCCCTTCAAGAGCCTATTTTAACATGTATACATAAAATTTGTGATATGTAAACCTACATCTGCACATGAAATAAATGAGTTAGATGAAAACATGGTTCTTACTAATATACCATGGCATCTTTTATGCATTGATCTGATCTATTCTGAATATGATATAGCAGTGTATGCACAGTAGAGGTACCTTTATGTATGTAGGAGTGAAAGGAATAACCTGAAGCTCTAACAAAACATTTATCTCTTTGTATCAGGTCAACACATGGGGTGAACAACAAGATGCTTGGACCAACGAAGCAGATCAAAATATTTTTCTTTATAACTCATCAACCTAATCAAGCAATGATAGGCTCTTTCTTTCCTTTCTCTATACATTGTTTTGTTCCTCTTCTATTTATATTTCCATGATCAGTATGATTTTTTTATCAACTATTCCCACATCTTGTGTGGGATCATATATACAATTGATATTTATGAATAAAAATGTGTTTTATGCAAATGTTTTCATGTATATCTTTTGATTCAAATAGATGCATTTTTTGAAAATAAGATATTTATACGACATACATTTTTATTCAATAAAGATAGCAAGCTTGAAAAAGAATTTTGTGTACCTTTTATCCATAATACATAAGACCTATAATAGGTCACCAAAATTTTAGATGACATGATAAAATTTTGGTAACATTTTCTTTATGTGCATATACAGATGTAGATTGGGCAGGTGATGTTGATAACTAAAAGAGCACTTCCGGTGGAGCATTTTTCCTTGGGAAGAAGTTGGTTTCATGGATCAGTAAGAAGTGAACATGCATTTCCTTATCTACTATTGAAGCTGAATATGTTATAGCTACAACCAATTATACTCAAGTTCTATGGATGAAGCAGATGCTGAAGGATATACAAGTGAGTTGTAATGATCCGGTAGTTATCCATTATGATAATTTTGTAGCTATTGACATATCAAAGAATCCAGTATTTCACTCAAAGACTAAGTGCATATCAATCAAGTATAACTTTTTGAAGGGAAAGGTGGAAGCAAAAGAAGTCACATTGGTTTATGTGAACATTAAAGAGCAAATAGCAGACATCTTCACGAAACTTTTTCTCGGGAATCATTTGAGTATTTGAGAGACAGATTGGGGGTTTCTACCCCTCTGATAGAGACTTAATTGATGCAGTTGTGCATCATTCTAGTATTCATTATCAGAGCTACATTTTGATCTAGATTGATGGATCAATGCTACTACTTAAGGGGAGTAGTCAGCCTTGAGTTTTCGAGATATTTATTCTATTTTGATTCTTTGGCATTGTTGTCAAAGCAGGAGGAATATATGTGAAAAACCATTGCTATTTATTGATTGCACTCCTTAGTTGGAGTATGGTAGTATTTGGTTCATTTTGGTTTAGAGCTTCATTTCTATATCATTTCAAGGGATATTGTTGGCGGTCTTTCATTGGGGGAGACTTATTTGGCATTTTCTTGGTACTTGGATGTTTTTCACATCTAGTGTTGCCATCAATGCCAAAGGGGGAGATTGTTGGCCATATGATGGAATTGATTATTTGTTACACATATGTATTGTCATTGATGTCAACACTTGTTGTTTTGGTTGGTTACTGGCTTCTGATAGGTGGATTAGATTGGAAGATAATCAGTTGATTTCCACTAGTATGATCTAGTTGTTGTAACATGTTTGTATGGATGGTTCATATTCTTCTAAAGTATGTTTCAGTCAGTTGGTATTGACTTGATGATTGGATGCTATCTTATGTTCTAGTAAGCTTTCTTTATTGATTTGGTAAGGGTTTCACCGATAGTTTTTTATTGAAGATCCTTGATGTTATGCATAAGTGGTGTTGGTGCAGCTTCTAGAAGGGATTCAAGATGTTGATGGTGATCGTGTCCATGTCTCGATTAATTGTTGTCATTGCTTTGGTGTGTGTGGAACTAATTTAGGTATAGTGCTATCTAGGTTATTGATCGATTTGCATGAAATGTGTTGGTAGATTCTCTGATGCGCTTCCTGGATGTTTTATTGATTGGATGATATTTTTTTGACCTTAGGCCAATATGTGTTATGATTTTATTTTAGGATTATTGAATCGATCTATTGTATTATCATTTGTGTGGCTGACCTAATTGGTTAGGTCTCGGGTTGGTATATATGTATGGAAGATCTCATTGTAGATTAAGAAGTATGATGGGCAAGGAGCGAATAATGTAATAATAATTTGTGAAGAGGATTTGGTCAATAATAGGTAATCAAGCTGGGTTTATGTAAGACGTTTTAGACCTTCGATATTAAGCTTATCCAAAACTATAATCTAGCATGTTTGATACTATCACTGATAGTTCTTCTTTCTGGATTGTAGTCCAAACATATTGAGGTTGTTGACATCTCTGTAGTCAATGAGAATCCATTGTGATGAGAAGTGTGCTTTAGGCAGTGTGCCTTCTTGCATGTGCAAACCCCTATTGTAACCATATACTTGCTGCAAAAGCATCATCTGACTGTGGGTAGGGTTTCCCACCGTGGTTTTCCCTTACTAAGGTTTTCCACGTACAAATCATGGTGTTATGTGTTATGGTTGCATGGTATTGATTCTATGCTTTTCAATTCTACTTTAATGCTTAATCAGTTATACTAGTATAAGGTTTTAAGTGCTTTAATTTACATAATTTGTTAACAATTGATTCACCCCACCCCCTCTCATTTGTTCAAGGGTTATTCTAACACATACAACATGGATAATATCTTTAAGAGATTAAATTTTCAAGTGGAAAATATTTTTCAAATCATAATGATGCCATATGAAGGAGTACTATGGATGAAAGGATGTAATGTAAAGTAAAAGAAAACATTATCCAACATAAGATTTTAATAAATCTAACTAAGAAATAATTTAATCACATTTGAAATAGAAAACTAATCAAATCTACTAAATTCTATTATAAATATCCTCAATATAAATTTGAAGAAATAATTGAAATATTGTGCAGCCCACAAGTCAATTTTAGAAGAATAGATTACATTTTTTATGAATTTAACCTCTATATTTATATAGTTCAATTGCATATATGAGTTAAAGATTTAATTTTTTATTTCACATAAATTAGAAGTGATACCAGAATCAAAATTATTGCAAATGTAAGAGCGAAAAGTTCAACAAAATGTAATGGTTGGGAAAATTAGGGTTTCACCAATTAAGATAATAAAAGTAGTAATCTCACCTAAGGGAATATTACATTAAAAAGGGGGGTAGAGTCCAATATATCTAGCCACAATTCAAATAGGAAAATAGGTAAAATATTTATTAGATACACTTGTATTGTTTATATCCCATTTTCTAGCTTAGATTGGACATATATTGTGAAGTTGGGATGAAAAGATGGAGAATTGAAGTGAAATAGTAATAATAGACTACTACAAATAGAAAATAGAGCCAAATAGAGGAATTTGAGAAAAAGGACAAGATCATAACCTATTCCTAAAAGTTAAGTCTAAATTGTAGGGACCTAGATGCTAGGTCATCTTGGTCCTATATCTCTAAGACATGCAAGTGGGGTCTTTTGAAAATCAAGGAGATGCAGTGGATTCACTATTAAAAACTTAGGCAAACTCCTCAAGACTAGGCTGGTAGGTTGCCTTAATCCTCTACTTTTCACTCAGTTGAAATCAAAACCTATTTGTTATCATCAACTCTATTAGAATCTTCAGTCGTGGCTCCTCAATCAATTCCCTACAAATATAAAGAAAGAAAAAGGGGTTGTGGATAGCGGTTTGCCTTAGTTCAAATCCTCATATAGTAATTAAACTTGAATTAAATAATGTACATTCTAAAGTAAATGTTGGGAGATATACCTTAGATATGAGTGATTTGGTGCCTATTAGGTTTTGATACCCACTATTAGAATTCATCTAAATTCATAAAATTAATCTTTGTATAAGCTAATTTTGGTAATAATCTAGAGAGTGCACCTAAATATTCATAACCCATATATTTGGTTTTCATTCCTCAAAATTTATGAGACTTAAATGGTACTTGGCTTAAAAATTCCCATAACGATCACCACTATGTTTTATATAATCCCTTGAGAAATTTTTAAAGAAATATGGAGACATTGTGATTCTAAGCTACTCACCTATTTACTAGCTCTTGGATTCTCTTAGTGTGAGTAGGGTGCTTGATCCTTCTTCTAAATATTTCTACTTAGTCATAATTGAGAAAGCATTATAGAGATCAATTTTAGAGAAAGCATTAGAGAAAGTATCTTTAGATGTAAATAATATGGAGAAACAAGATATAACAACCTACGTGCAATTGTGATTTTATGATTATGCCATTTATTTCTTATCATGTTGTGCTATTACATCAACCCTTTAAGGCCTTATCCAAAGAGCATTGCATCACCACCATTATCAAGTTGGAGGTAATATTATTTCAATTCGACATTTTACTTCAAACTTAGCCTCTACCCTATAAGGCACACACTCTCTTTTCTAATTATCATTGTTGTAGTGGAGGTTAATTCCTACCCAAAGTTTAACTTAGGCAAGCCCTTATACAATAGACCAAATATTTTCCCTCTTTTTTATGTGTATGTTACAAGTTTTATTTTTGAAATTTGTAGAGTCGTAGAGGGTGGACTAAGACACATAGTTCTATATTCACAACATACAAAACCTCATGGACAATGTCAATAATAACAACAATATGATACACTGTAGCTAAATTTCAAAGAGCATGATTTTAGGAGAATTATGATCTAGAATCCAAATTCTTATTTTGTAAGGCACCTAAAAGGAATAAGGCACCTAACACATCGGTCTAGCATTTTCAAGCTTAGGTTTCAACATTAGGTACCTTTCTATGTCTATTTTTATCATTTATATCTTTATGTTTACAATTTATTATATTCCTAGATGTTTATGCTAAATATTGTCAAGTTCCTAGCATTTAATCTATTTATTACATGTAATCACATAGAAAAAATACAAAAAGAGGAGGATAATCATATACAACATCCCACTCTCTTTTGGAACTAAAGTTGGATCCTATTGATTATTCCCCTTAATGAAATAAATGGATGTAGTGATTGATTAAGACCTTAGTTTACCTTTCTATGCTAAGCCTTCTATTTCCACTATTTAAGTATTTTTGAAATTTTATTTGAAACGTTTTCTACTATGAGTATAGCTTTTTTTCAAAAAAATTAACAAATATTTGATGTAATTATATTTAATATGATGATTCTTGTTTGAGTTGTATTTAAGCTTAGTAGTATGTTGATGGGAAATTAAGTAGATGAAATTGAAGTGACCATATGCAATGCCTTGAGTAATAGATCACTTCTATGTCATTATATTTTCATTACTATTTCCTCTTTTCATTTTGATTATGTAGTCCTATAATAGGAAAAAATTTCCTATATGTTTCTTGTCTCTTATTTCATAAAAATAAAATATATAATCTATTATAGTCTATAGCCAACCTATATGTTTATTATTTCATAATTTACAAGAAAATTGAAAAACATTTCTATTGAATCATGGAACTTAGTCCATCTTACACAATTGTCCAAGATGTCTTATCTACTATATATAAGTTAAACATAGTTAATCTACTTAGTTCAGTGATAACTACTAGACCTGACTAGATAGGTTGGGTGTAGCTCTCTTCCATTATTATTTTCTACCTTAAGATATTTGAATACATCTTTACATCTCGCTCCCCATCACAACCTCGGTTCTTAGCATTCCAACATCTTTCCCATAAATAAATAAATAAAGGGTGTGAGCACAATAAGGGAACCAAGAAGCTCGTTCATATGTAGGCAATCACATTAGTATCACCACAGTTAATATATGTCATATAAATTAATATGATATTTTAGTGCTATTAATATATGTCATTGAAAGTTAATATTGGTCTATCCTAATGTCTTATGTACTTATATAGGTATTATCTATCTATTTAGGGTTGTATCATCATTTTGACTTTCATATTATTAGGGTGAATATTATGTTACTATTGCTATCTTACGTGTTTTCCATGTCTTATTATTTAATATACTTTATATAATTATTGCATGGTACATTCACAGTACTCATTTATTTTACATATTTCACATACTTGCATTTGGATTTCATGTACTATTTTTCTATCTATTCTAATTCCTTGTATGTTATAGATGAAACCGATGAAAGGGGCATATCCAATAACTAATTCACATATTTGTCGATCTTTCAAATATTTACAAGTTTCTACATATAGACTTGTCATCATGTCTAAATAAATATTGGTCACATAGCATGATAATCCTTGAAATACTATGTCATCCTATGACAAATGCAATAGGTGGGGGACTCAAACACCTATTTCCACAAAGGGAGAATTTATTCAACCAAATTTTTATTCCCTTTCACATTATCATTAATAGAAAATTCAGCTTGCAAGTGTCTTTATCTTCACTTGTACGAAAATAGTACTTATTGTATACATTTCTTTATTTTAAAGATTCTAATATATTGGGGTCCATTACTTATGTTGAACTAAAATAATAATAGTGAACCCTAATACAGTTTAAAATACAAGTCAATTCAAGGATTCACATACATTTCAAAATGATGAAAAAAATATAACGGTAAAATTTGCATACCCATGCTAATTACCATATAGTTTTACATCTAGCATTTTAAAGGAATAAATTTATAAAAGGATATTTAAAAATGAAACACTTGTATGTAAAGTAAGGTTTATCCTCCAATTTTCTATTCCTCTCCAATTACACTCATTCCCATACATTTGACCATCTATTTTTCAATATCCAAACATGTATCTGATGCATCTGACATGCATCCGTTGAATCTCTTCTATAATGAGAACTTTGTAATACTATGTATTACATTGTTCAAATATTTCTTTGAATGTAAGGAGGTATTCACATGGATTTACAAGTGCCTCAGAGGAGTATGGGTACAATTTTGTATTCACCAAATTCCTTTCTTGCCTTCATATCTTATATTTAGTTATTATCAAGGATCTATTTCCAATCTCATTCATAGACTCCATTCTCAAAGAAATAGCAAGAATTGAGATATACTTCTTGATGGATATCTTTTTTTCTTACACCCAAATAACCATTATTGAAGAAGAAAAACTAAATGATATCTTCATATTATAAGAAGAAGTATATTTGTATCAAAATATTTACATGTACGTTAAACTAGAAAGGGATCTAAGATTGTAGTACACTTTGTAGGTCCATTTGAGCTTTTAGAGTGCATATTTATAATATCACATCCTCTAACTTTGTTACCTAGCTTGTCTTGCATCTAAGTCATTTGTTTTATTATTTTATGTTCATTATACATTAAATATTCTAGATTGGAGTGCCTTGTCACGATAGGTGGTCAAGTAGTTGACTTTAGAGACCCTTTAATTAGTAATTTGTTGGAGGTGGGAGATTTAAGGGTGAGAGTTAGATCAAATAAGGGTTTAATGGGACATGTATGATTAGAATGCTACCAATGGGCACTACTTCAATGAGGGCATTTTTGTTGGACATTGTTGCTGCTAGGATATGTTGTTGTCATTGATGTCAACATTCCTATGATTTATTGCTCTGATGATTGCTTATTGGTTTATTGTGATCATGGTTTGGTGTATGGAGTATTTGTAGTGTTATTACATATTTTTGTACTGGTTTTAGTGATCCAAAAATCTTAATTGATCATATCATATGATCCAGTTTGCAGTTTGCTTTTCTAATTAGTGCTTTTCAGAGTTTAGTATTTCCTTTGGTATATATCGGTGTGATAAGATCTTGAGCTATGTCTTTGGGAGATTTCTTGGGATGGTCATGTGTATCTTCATCTAAAATGATTCATCATTTCGTGCCCCATAAGTTATCTTTCTTCATACTGTTGCTGTTATTTGAGTATTCTTGAGTTTCAGAAGTTGATCGATGAAGTTTTGATAAGTGGTGTTGGTGCAACTATTACTAATGATTCTAATGTTCTTGTTGGTGTTACCTAATTATTTCCTATTTGTTTTGATGATCTGCATTGATCATTGTGTGAGTTTCTGGTGATTTTCATGATCCGGTGATGTATTTCGTTTATGAGGTTTTCCTAGTGGTGTAGCGTGTTGTGGTTGATCTTAAAGTAATTTACGGTGGTGATGAGCATTCAAAAATTTGATTTAAGTCTATGCGATGTCATGCATATCATTATATTGGTCTAGTGGTTGATCTTCGTATCTTCTGATTGAAGTTTGTAATTATGAGTTGAGGGTTTAGCCAACCTTGTTGTCAAGGTTGATGAATTGTATAAATAGGTGTCATATTCATGTAAGTTTGGTGTCAATGTTGTGTCTGCATTATATGAGAGTGGTGTGTGTGTGAACAAGAAAATACATATTTTGGTATTGTGATTGAGCAGAGATTTGTGTTGCAGAGCAGACAATTGTGCTTAATGGGAACTTTCATCAAGCATTTGTAGATGCTATTAATGTAGTTCATTTCTTCTGGATTGTTGTTTGAATCTTGTTATAAGTCAATGAGACTTCCCTTAGGGCTGTAGTATTGTGTGTTATTATCTTTTGAGAAGTGATCTCTAGGAAGTGTTCCTGAATGCATGTGCATTCCCCATTATAATATTTACACATACTACTATAGAGTATCATCTTACTATGCATATATTCCCACCGTGGTTTTTCCTTTAACCAGGTTTTCCACTTCAAAATCTTGGTGTTGTGTGTTGTGATTTCAATTTGCTTATCTTTTTTGTTGTTGTAGTTTATCAGTTTTGCATTTCTGGTTAAGTTTGTAGATCTTGTAGTAAACTAATTCATCCCCCCTCTCAATTTTCTCTCATTATTGTTCCCAACAATTGGTATAAGAGCTATATCCTCTGGAAGAAGCTTAGCAGCTTGAGGAGATTTGGGATGGCAAGTGGAGGTTTTATCTTTAAGAACAAGAGTTTGAGATTTGATGGAAGTAACTATTCTATATGGAAGAACTAGATGGAGGTGCACTTCAGATGTCTAGAAAAATATTATTGGAAGATTACAAAGAATGAGCATTCTATTCCTCAAAATGGACTGATTACTACTGATGAGATCAAGGAAGCTGAAAATAACATTAGATAAAAGGAAACATTACTGATCGCCTTGAATAATTCAGAGATGACTAATGTAATGGGACTTCAGACTACTCATGAGATCTAGGACAATATTTGAACCTTGTATGGAGGAGATAAACAAGTTAAAGTTTCTAAGCTATAGAGTTTGAAAGGAAAGTATGAGATGCTGAAGATGGGAGAAGATGAGAACATACACTCTTTTATGGCTAAGGTGAATGGAATTGTCCTTGGTATCAGATGTGCCAATGGAATCCTTGAAGAAGATGAAATTATTGCTAAGGTTCTATGATCTTTGCCTCTTTCTTACAAACACAAGGTAGTTGCTATTGATGAGATCCAGAGTGTGACTATTGTAACAAGAGATATGTTGATTGGGAAGTGTAAAGAGGAAAATCGCAATCGAACCCTAAGTGTTCCCCCACACCACTCCAAGGAGAGAGAAAGGAGGTCACTAGGGTTGATGGTTTTCACTTAGGGGAGACTTTACATTCAAAAGAGGGGTTGAAACCCACAAGATCCAATCCCACACAATGCAAGATTGGATTCTAAATGAGTTTCAAGGGTTAAGACAACAAGGCTACCCTCTTTTGTAAAGAATGTAGATAGAAGGATTGAGCTAGGAATGCATGTAAAGTGAGAAAGATTCTCTTATAAATAGAGATAGGAATATAGGATGATGCTGCAGACCTAGAATTAGTAGTAAAATGTCGAGACAACATTGTCCTAAAAATTTGAGCGAAAGTTGATGGGACGATGGCGCCCGACATGCACACGGTCCTCCAAAAAATTCGCGAAACGAAGGGGGATCTATTCATCTCTGCACAAGGATTCCAGATCTTCAATTACACCCGCGTACCTGCAACCTACACATAGAAAAGAGAGGATGATTGGGGTGTTAGGGATTAGGGGTTTGCCCTTAGGTCAAACCCTAGTTTTGGAATTAACCAAGAAATGAGAATGCTGTAAATGTAAATGATTGTAATGTAAACAAGTACTGATACCTTGTTGTAAGAATGTTTGTATTCTTACATGTGAAGGTGTAAATGTTGTTGTATGTTGTATGTTGTATGTGGTATGTGATCTCCTCTTCAATGGTTGAATCCTTGTCTTGAATGTAACACTTAGCCTTGAATGGAGACTTAGAATGATCAATTGCTTGAAGGAATGCTTGAATGCTTGAATGCTTGAATGTTTGAATGTCACTTCCACCTCTTGTACACATATGCCATTCCTCCTCAAAATGGGAGAGGAAATGTAGTTTATATACTTGCTAATTAGGGTTGAAAGACTGATTTTTCTGACCTTGGGTCGACATAGCAACCTTATTTTCCAATTTGCAAACTTAAAGACCCGAAGCCCCATAAGAGACCGGGCCCAAAATAGGGCCAGGGACCAGGGCGTTGGGCGCCATGGTCTTGGGTGACCAGGGTGCTAGGCACCATGGTCCTAAAGGACCAGGGTGTTGGACGCCATGGTCCCACCTCCAGGGACAGCAGGGTGCAAGGAGGATCAGGCCAGGGTGCTGAAAAATGCAGTTTTTGGTGTCATGAACAAGTTTCAGGGTCTCCATTCAGGTTCAGTGTTACGTCCCCATCATGAAGACCCAAATGTAGTCAAAATTGCAAGTGTTACAATTTTAGGATGCTACATTTAGCCCACACTTTAGCGGGAGTATAAGTGTACACCCATACTTCTGGTAAAGTACAAGGACAGAATATTGAAAGACTTTCACCACGTCAAGGAGGCAAGACACACCAAGCCCCCAGTGGACTAAGGATCTTATGACTTTGATTGACAAAGTAAAAGGGAAGATCACGAGGGAGAACCATGACTATCAATAGTAAGGTTCCCTCACTATGAGTCATGCAAGAGAAATACCAAAAATTTTCAAGGCAAAGCTATGTTCGCCAAAAATTTTTCAAGTATCCTGAAGGGATAGACGGGGTGTATGGGGTGTATGCCCCCCTACGTTAAAGCAATCGCACATGCCTCATCGGGGGTGATTGCTTTAAGGTAGTGATACATATAGGAAATGAGAAGGAAAGGAGCACGTTATCACAAGGATTTAGCCCCCAAGTGTGAGATAAACCCAAGGATAATAGACACAAAACATAAATCATGAGGTGACTTCACTTTCCTTGGGGTCAGTATGCTATATGATAATTCATGTATATCATATGTATGTATGCATAATTGTTCTTCATTCCCCAATCAAGGAAGGTCACTTAGAAGAAGGGAACACATGTGTCTTTTGAGTCAACATGAGAGAGACCAAAAGAGATCTCAATGCTTTGCATCATCCTCAAGTAGACAACACTAAGGACAACGAATAGAAGAATGAGAATAACACATAGAAGAAATAACAAAAAAGATCAAGAGAGGAGGAGAGAGTCTGCTATGCTAATGAACTAGTCTAGCACGTCATCCACCCCCCGATCTTGTTGATTAATATTTTGGGAAGGCAGGGAACACGCTAGAGGAGGAACATCCAACACAGCAGATGGAGCTATCACAAGATCCAAACAAGGGCTATGTTCATGTTCCAAGCCACGTTGTTCTTGTCTAGGAGCTAGGATAAGTGCTTTAGAAAATTCGTTAGATAAATGGTTATCAACATCAACATATTCATATTCACTATTAGAATGAAAAGAAGTAACATTTTCATCATGAATAACATTTTCATCTATATCATCATCAAGATTTATAAAAATAGGATCTTTAACTCACATAGGATCAAAACCATCATGCCTCTTATGTTTAGGAGATTTCGGAGAAAATAGAATAATGCTTGTTGAAGGTGTTTTTGGGGATTGCAAAGTTTGAGAAGCAGCTGCCTGAGCTCTAAGATGATGCTTTCATCGGTGTTCACGTGCAAAACGATTTCATCTAGTCTTAGTAGGAAGTTGAGAAGATTGAGGAGGGGGAATGTTCTCATCCTTATCACTTGGGTGTTTGGGTTGTGGTCTCTTAGGCTGGATAATAAGAGAAGAGGAAGGTCTCTTCTCTCCATAAGAGGAAGGAGGAGGAGCTGCTCCGTATAAAGGAGGAATATTTGGTTTAGGAAGGAGACCAAGTCCATCATGACGAGGAGGTATAGGTCTGCTTTTAGACATAGACATAGTCACATCCATAGGAATGGGTTGGGAATCTTCTTGAGGAAAGACATTAGTTTTATCTTTCAAAGGAAGAACTTCCTTCTCAAGAATGATAGGAATATCAAGTTTGGGTGTTCTAGGTTCACTTAGATATAGGATCATATCTGTTTTCCACTTTTGATAAGATTTGAAAAGACGATCACTTCGTGGAGGAAGAGATTGGAATTGTTTAGGCCAAAAATAATCAATAGGAACGCTACAAGTTCTTTCAGTTGGTTTAAATAGACTATGATTGATAGTAACAACTTCACCATTATGGGGAAATTTCAAACATTTATGACTAGGAGAAGCAATAGCTTTCATGGAAGATAGCCAAGGATAGCCTAGCTTCACACGAAATTGTTCGGATGAAGGAATAATAGCAAAGTTCATATCAAGGGATTTGTTATGGACCTCAATAGGTAATGTAATAGAACCAATTGCAGAAGAAGAAAATGCATCAAATAATTTCACAATCACATCTGTTTTGTCATCGATCACTTGATTCAATTGCAAAGTAAAAAGAAATTCCTCAGTAATAACATTAACCATGCAATCAGGATCAATAAGCACTCCATGGCAAGGTGTATTCTTGACTTTTGCAACTATGTATAAAGGACCATCAGGTGCGGTGATAGTTTCACTAGAATCAAATGTGATGGAAGGTTCTTTAGGGTTTTCTTGCTGCTCTACAAAGTTAATCACATTCGGAGTCATAGACACAAGACCATCAAATGAGAAAGAGGAATCATTAGTCTCAATCACATTAGAGGTATGAGAAGGTAATGGATTAGTAAAAATATTAAGATTTTGGTTAGGAGGAGCTACAGATGTATTGCCTTTATCATTCACTCCTAAAACAGAGATAGTATTATTATCAATCAAATCTTGAATTTTACCCTTTAAAGCAAAACATTTTTCAGTATCATGCCCAAGTTGACGATGAAATTGAGAAAAAGATTTGTTATCAAAATAGGGTGAATTAATCTTTGTAGGATCTATTTGCTTTATGGGAGGGAGAGTAAGCACATTTTGTTCTAATAACTTATTCATAATACTATGCAATGATTCACTCAAAGGAGTAAACTTTCTTTCTTTCTTGAAAAACTTAGAAATAGGAGGCACACCTGATGCTGCATTCACATTGTTGTTGATGATGTTTTCATTGAACTTAATAGAGTCTCTGTTCAGTTTAAACTTCCCAAATGGTTGTTGACTACTATCACCCTTATCACTCAGAGCCATAGGATTTGCTTGTTCCATTTGACTCACAGTCAGTTGATAATTGTGAAGAGTTGCACACAACTGTTGGAAAGAAGTAAACTTAGAAAATAGAAGTTTTTCTCTAATGTCTTTTTGTAAATTAGAAATAAAGATTCTTTGAATATCATTTTCAGGCACTAGAAAAGAGATTTGAGCATACAAATGCTTATATCTACCAATAAAATCAGTCACTTTTTCTTTAACACCTTGTTTACAATGCATTAAATCAATCAAAGTAACTTTAGGACTTATATTGTTTTGAAATTGTTGAATAAAAGCATTTGCAAGTTGTTCGAAAGAAGTAATAGAATAAGAAGGCAACGAGCAATACCATTGTAGGGCTTTATCTTTTAATGTCCTAGTAAACAGTTTTGCAAGCAACCTTTGGTCATAAGCAAAATCGGTACATATTGTTTGAAAAGTCTTAACATGTGTTAGAGGATCACCTTTACCATTATAAAGCTCCAAATGCGGGATTTCAACATGCTTAGGAGGGATAGCTCGAACAATGTCAAGAGAAAGTGGGCTCGCAACATCAAATGTGGGCACACTAAACTTAGATTGATTCATAGAGGCAATTTGTTGCTGTAAAGAAGAGACAGTTTGTGCAAGATTGTTAATGGTTGCTCCAGTTGAAGAATTCATATTAGATGTGTTAGATTGTGATGGAGGTATTATGTTATTGAAAGAAGGTATTGATTGAGAGTAAGGTGGCGGGACACTATGATAGTTAGTCATAGGAGATGATTGGAAAGGAGGAACACTACAAGGAGGAATGGAATGGTTAAATGAATTGCCCCCTTGCGCCAAGTTCATTTGTGGAGATGTAATAGGAACACTCATTGAAGGAATGAATGAAGAAGTCAGATTAAATGAAGGAAGAGGGTTAATTGAAGAAGAAGGATTGCCCCCATGACTGGTTATCATAAGCAGAATGTCTTGTATAGAAGTAGTCATTATGTTTGATGTAAAGGTAGGTATACTAGCAATAGAAGTTGTCAAAGGAATAGAATGATTGACTTGAGTGGGAGGTTGTGTATAACCTAAAGTTTCGGCACAACTCTTCATAGGCATCACATTCGAATCCACAATGTGTGCAATACCACACAAAGTATCAATTCCATTCTTATCACTTTGAACCATACGTTTTAGACCCTCAATTAATGAAAGAGCTTGACTATCGGGATACTCTTGAGACATCCATTGCTGAAAATCATCAAATTGGTTATCCAATTTTGAAAGTTGTTCTATAGAAACCTCATGGAGAGCTTCTTCATCATTAGGAGGATTAGAGGAATTACCCATGTCCTCGTTAAAAAGGCTATTCAAATTAGGTTCCATCTCCTTAGTAATTAAACCTTGGAAATACTTAATTCTAAGGCTTCATCTAACGGGAATAGTGTAAGTAGGGCTTATTGTTGTAAAACTCATGCACTAGAGAGAGAGAGAAGATTTTGAATTTAGAGGTAGCAAATTTCAATAAAATCAGCCAATCTCCTGGATCTAAGCTGTTAAATGCAATCACGGCAATCTCCCGAAATTTTAGAAAAAATGTCAGGGACCGTGGTGAACGGAGTGCACATGGTCCTCGCAACTTTTTTCAAAATTTTTAGGGATGAGAGTTATGATGATTTTAAAGCTAATTTGAAAAAATTGAGTGATTTTACGATCTATAGATAGGCCAAATTAAAGTTTCAATCTCAAAATTGAACCCTACCAAGATTGTTGAAAAATACAAAATTTGAATTTTGAAAAAGAGAGGGAAATTGAAATTTTGAATTTTATGATTTTATAGGGAATACTAAGAGCAATGCAAGCTTTGAAATTTAAAAGTTGACTCAATTTCTTGCAAAATTCAATTTTTAAAGCGGAAATCAAAGTTGGTGTAATTAAACACTTAATTTCAAAAGTCACAAATTGCAAGAATTTGAATAAAGCACTGAAATTTCGAATGAATGTCGACACACTTTTCAGATTTAGGATAGTAAGAACACAATTTCGACACAAAATTTTAATTTCAACAATTTTTGAATGATTAGGAGCCTTAATCCAAGCAATCACTAGACTAACTTTGACTTTAATTTTGAAAGTGTTAGAATTGATGAAATCGGCCAAAATTCTGGATTTTAGCAGAAAAATACAGTAAGATCTAGCTCCCGAAATTTTGGAAAAAATGTTGGGGACGATGGCGCCCGGGGTGCACACGGTCCTTGCAACTTTTTTCCAAATTTTTAGGGATGAAAGATATTATGATTTTGTTGCGGAATCCAAAGTTACAGCCGATTTGGAGATGTTTTGATCAGTGAAATTATCAGTCAAAGGCTGAATCAAGAGGGTTTTAAAAATTAGGGTTTTGACACTTAACCACTTAATTTTCAAAATTAAAGCATAGATATGATTTGATAATTTGTAGTAGCAGGGTAGATCTGAAACAAGCATTAACAATTAAACATTTCACAAGCTCAATTACTAAAAAGAAAAGTAAAATTTTGAACCTTGTATGGAGGAGCTAAACAAGTTAAAGTTTCTAAGCTATAGAGTTTGAAAGGAAAGTATGAGATGTTGAAGATGGGAGAAGATGAGAACATACACTCTTTTATGGCTAAGGTGAATGAAATTGTCCTTGGTATCAGATGTGCCAATGGAATCCTTGAAGAAGATGAAATTATTGCTAAGGTTCTATGATCTTTGCCTCTTTCTTACAAACACAAGGTAGCTGCTATTGATGAGATCCAGAGTGTGACTATTGTAACAAGAGATATGTTGATTGGGAAGTGTAAAGCAGAAAATCGCAATCGAACCCTAAGTGTTCCTCCCCACCACTCCAAGGAGAGAGAAAGGAGGTCACTAGGGTTGACGGTTTTCACTTAGGGGAGACTTTACATTCAAAAGAGGGGTTGAAACCCATAAGATCCAATCCCACACAATGCAAGATTGGATTTTAAATGAGTTTCAAGGGTTAAGACAGCAAGGCTACCCTCTTTTGTAAAGAATGTAGATAGAAGGATTGAGCTAGGAATGCATGTAAAGTGAGAAAGATTCTCTTATAAACAGAGATAGGAATATAGGATGAAGTTACGGACCTGGAATTAGCAGTAAAATGTCGAGACAACACTATCCTGCAAATTTGAGTGAAAGTTGACAGGACAATGGCGCCCGGCGTGCACACGGTCCTCCGAAAAATCCGTGAAATGAAGGGGGATCTGTTCGTCTCTGCACAAGGATTCCAGATCTTCAATTACAGCCGTGTACCTGCAACCTACACATAGAAAAGAGAGGATGATTGGGGGGTTAGGGATTAGGGGTTTGCCCTTAGGTCAAACCCCAGTTTTGGAATTAACCAAGAAATGAGAATGATGTAAATGTAAATGATTGTAATGTAAACAAGTACTGATACCTTGTTGTAAGAATGTTTGTATTCTTACATGCGAAGGTGTAAATGTTGATGTATGTTGTATGTTGTATGTGGTATGTGATCTCCTCTTCAATGGTTGAATCCTTGTCTTGAATGAAACACTTATCCTTGAATGGAGACTTAGAATGATCAATTGCTTGAAGGAATGCTTGAATGCTTGAATGCTTGAATGTTTGAATGTCGCTTTCGCCTCTTGTACACATATGTCCTTCCTCCTCAAAATGGGAGAGGAAATGTAGTTTATATACTTGCCAATTAGGGTTGAAAGACTGATTTTTCTGACCTTGGGTCAACATAGCAACCTTATTTTCCAATTTGCAAACTTAAAGACCCGAAGCCCCATAAGAGACCGGGCCCAAAATAGGGCCAGGGACCAGGGCGCTGGGCGCCATGGTCCTAAAGGACCAGGGCACTGGGCGCCATGGTCCCACCTCCAGGGATAGCAGGGTGCAAGGAGAATCAGGCCAAGGTGCTGAAAAATGCAGTTTTTGGTGTCATGAACAAGTTTCGGGGTCTCCATTCAGGTTCAGTGTTGCGTCACCATTGTGAAGACCCAAATGCAGTCGAAATTACAAGTGTTGCAATTTTAGGACGCTACAGGAAGATTGTTGCATTTCAGCAAAGAGAGTTTGGTGAATCATATGGAAATTCTGAGACATCATTTAGAGCATCTGTATCTAGAAAGAAAAAGTATGATCCTGAAGAGTGTAAAATATCCAAATATGAAAGAGAAAGAAGAGAGATGAAAGAGAAATAAAGAGAATTGGATGATCTTGAAGCATTGATTGCCCAAAGATTTCCTAAGGGAGCTGGTAAGTATGATGGAAACTTCTCTCTAAAATGTTTCTCTTGCAATAAGATAGGACATTTTGCTTCTAGATGCCTAGAGAGAATGGCTAAATATGATAGGCATAATAAATTTGATAAGCATGATAGGAATAATAGATATGAGAAGGATGAGAAGTATGATAAACCCTACATGTCTAAGTGGAGGTATAAGCATCAGAAGAACTATTATTATGCTACAAGTGAAGGTGTTACATATGAAGAATCAAAAGGAGATGAATTTGTATTTATTGCTATTAATTAGAGAAGATAGAGTGGTACCTGTTGATTCCACAAACTGTACTATTGAGGAGAAAGATTTAGTTGCTAAAGTTGAAGATAAAGATGAATGGTTTAATTGTCAATGGTTTCTCACATCATATGACCACTGATAAAAGAAAATTTGTGAGTATGGAAAGGTATGATGGTGGAATAGTAATATTTGGAGATGACAAAGCATATATGAACCATGGTAAAGGTTCTATTTCTTTTTATGGTAAGCATAACACTGAAGATGTCTTGTATGTTGAAGGTTTGAAGCATAATATTTTAAGTATTGAAAAAATGGTTGAGAAAGGTTATGATTTACAATTCAAGAATGGAAAATGTAAGATCCTAAATGCCTCTGGTATAAAGATTGCATCAGGAACTAAGACTGAAGGTAATATCTTTCATTTGAATGCTGGTGAGATAGTTGTTTAATTGCTCAGATTGATGAAAGTTTTTTGTGACATAGAAGAATATGTCATGTTAATTTTGATTCAATGATTAAGATCATTTCTACACAAGTTGTTAGAGATCTGCCTAAAATTGTTAAGCCTAATAATCCAATGTGTAGAGAATGTCAATTGGGTAAGCAAATAAGGATTTCTTTCAAGAGAAAGAAGTATACATCTAATGGATTACTAGATCTTGTGCATAATGACCTATGTGGACCTACAAATGTTAGAAGTGTGCAGGGTGACAAATACTTTATGTTATGGATTGATGATTATTCTAGCATGATGTGGGTTGTCTTTCTAAAGGAGAAATCAGAAGCATTAGACAAATTCAGTATATTCAGAGCAAAGGTTGAGACTGAGTTAGGATTGAAGATGAAATGTCTAAGATCTAATAGAGGAGGAGAATAATGTTCCGGTGAGTTTGATTCATTCTGTAAAAATCATGGTATTAGAAGACAATTATCCACTTCTAGAACCGTCAGCAGAATGGAGTTGTTGAAAGAAATAACAAAACTGTCTTGGATGCTGCAAGGACTATGTTGATTGAAGGGAATGTTCTCAAGATCTATTGGACAAAATCTATTATCACTACTATTACCACATTCAATCGAGTGCATATAAAAGGTGATATCGATAAGACTCCTTATGAGCTATGGTTTGGTCATGTTCCAACTGTGAGAAAATTCAAAATTTTTGGAAGCAAGTGTTATATCAAGAGAGATGAGGATATAGGAAAGTTTGAAGCTAGAAGTGATGAAGGAATTTTCTTGGGATATTCAACAAAAAGAAAATCCTACTGGTGCTACTACAAGAGACTGAGAAAGATAGTGGAAAGTGCAAATGTGAAGGTTGATGAAGATTATAGGAAAGAGATCAGATCTTGTGGATATGATGATGTTCAACATGTTGTTCTAACTCCTATTCAGACTGAAGAATTAAAGCAGAATGATCTGTTAGAGACAATTAATCCGAATGATGTTGCCGATGGAGAGGTACAGGAACCTAAAAATCAGAATAATCAGAAGACTCTGAGGTATGTAAGATTAAATCATTTTGAAAATAAGATTATTGGAGATAAAAATAAAGGTGTGATGAATAGAAGAAGGATAGCTATTGAAGAGGTATGTTTGATTTCTAAGATTGAACCTAAAGATGTTGCTGAGGCTTGTAAAGTTGTTGTTGAGGCTTGTAAAGATGAAAATTTGATGAGAGCTATGGAAGAAGAATTGAGTCAGATTGAAAATAATAACACATGGGATCCTGTGCCTAGACCTAAAGATAAGAATATTATTGGTACTAAATGGCTATTCAAGAACAAATTGAATGAATCTAGTGAAGTTGTCAGAAATAAAGTAAGATTGGTCTACAAAGGATATTCATAGAAAGAAGGAATTGATTATGAGGAGAATTTTGCTCTGATAGCTAGACTTGAAGTTGTTAGACTATTTCTTGCATATGCTGCCTATAAACATTTCAAGGTATATCAAATGGATGTCAAGTCATCCTTTTTGAAAGATGATATTGAGGAAGAAGTCTACATTGAGCAACCTAATGGATTTTGGCTATCAGATGATGGAGACATGGTATGCAAACTGAAGAAAGCACTTTATGGATGGAACAAGCCCCTAGAGCCTAGTATGCAAGATTAGATAAGTACTTGTTGAAATTGGGATTTAATAATCGTACATCCAATAGTAATCTATATTTTAAGATTGATAATGATAACATCATGATTGTTGAAGTCTTTGTTTATGATATTATCTTTCGATGAGATGATGACTTGAGCATGAAGTTTGTCAGTAATATGTAGAAAGAATTTGAGATGTCAATCATAGGAGAGATGAAATTTTTCTTAGGTTTGCAGATTTCACAGATTGGGAAAGGTATTTTTATATCGCAAACTAAATATGTGAAGGAATTGCTAAAGAATTTTGGGTTGGATGACTCTAAACCAGTTGGAACTCCTATGGTGACTGGCTGTAAATTGTCTAAAAATGATGAATCTCCAAAAGATAATTAGACTTTGTACAAATCTATGGTAGGTGGACTACTATATCTTACTTGGACTAGATTGGACATTATGCATGACATGTGCATGGATGCTAGATATCAAGCTAATTCGAAAGAGAGTCATGTCACTGTTGTAAAGAGGATATTCAGATACTTGAAGGAATTGTGGATTACAGTTTGTGGTATCCGAGGAATGATGATTTTATGTTATGTTCTTATAGTGATGTTGATTTGGCTGGTGATGTTGATGACCGAAAGAGCCCTAGGGTATGTGCAAGATCATGAAGGGCCAAAAAGTGGTGATATTCTGACTAAGTTTTGATTGATAGGCCAATTGAAAACTATCTATAACTTTCAAATTGTATTATATTTTTTGAATTTAAAACATGTGTCACATTATATGCTTTGTATACTATAGGATTAAAAAATATATATTTGTAAAGTTTTGACCAAGTTATGGTGGTCAGACATACAAGTTTTTCATATTTTTAAAAAGTTGTAGTAATAAAATCATAATTAATTATTTATTTAAAAGAAATATAGAAAAATGTGTGTCACCTCTAGACATGAGTCTTTTACTTATATCTAAAATTTTATAAAAAAATCTTATGATTTGATAATGGTTAGGGTGGTCAGACAGAGACCTTCTTCTTATCTTTTTCCTGAAATTTTAGTACTAGTACATTGAAATTTCAAATTTTCATCAAATAGATTTATTTATTTTTAGAAAACAAGTAGTAGCTTAGAAAATATATTAAATTGGCTACAAATTCTATTCTTACATATTTTTAAAATAGTGTTGGTAACTTATTCAAATTTTCATGTCAAGCTGCCTAACTCTGTTTTCTGATTTTCATTGCCACTTAAGGACCTATTTGGCCCACCATGGTCTTGCACATACCCACTATCAGTGGATCATTATTTTTGGGTAAGAAATTGGTTTCATGAGCTAGTAAGAAACAAGATTCAATGTTCTTATCTACTGTTGAAGTTGGGCATATTATTTCTACTAGTAACTGCACTCAGGTAGTTTGGATGAAGCAAATTTTGAAGGATATCAAAGTTATCTATGATGAGCCTATTGTCATATATTGTGATAATTATAGTGCTATGAATAGGTCAAATAATGTGGTGCAACATTCAAATACTAAACATGTATCAACCAAATATCATTTCTTGAGAGAAAAAGTCAGTGAAAAGGAAGTGAAGTTGGAGTATGTATCTACAAAGGAAAAAATTGTAGATATTTTCACTAAACCTTTGCCTACAGATACGTTTGTCTATTTGAGAGACAACTTAGGGGTATCTACCCCTTCTACTGAGAACTAGATGCATTGAGTTGCATCAATCTAGTGGACTTCATAGTGTTATCTTTTTGTCCGAATTGATTAGTTTGTGTTGCTCCTCTTGTGGAGTAGTCTATTGGATTGGTTAACTGTTTCAGGGAGAGAATCATGATTTGTTTATCTAAGGGGGAGAGTAAGTTTGGCTTTTTGTTTTCACATGTTTGGCATTGCTGTCAAAGGGGGAGAGAAGCATGTGAAAAATGGTTTTATCTTCTTGATCTTAGGGGGAGTATGTTGGAGATATTTTCTTTCTTTGCATTTATTGTTTTTCACATTCATATGTTTCCATCAATGCCAAAGGGGGAGATTGTTGGACATTGTTGCTATTAGCATATGTTGTTGTCATTGATGTCAACATATTCCCATGATTTATTGCTCTAGTTGGCTTATTGTGATTATGGTTTGGCATGTGGAGTATTTATAGTGTTATTACATCTTTCTGTATTGCTTTCAGTGATCCAAAAAGCTTAATTGACCATATCATATGATCCAGTTTTCAGTTTGTTTTTTTGTTCAATGCTTTCTAAAGTTTAGTATTTCCTCTGGTATATTCTAGTGTGATTAGATCTTGAGCTGAATCTTTGGGATATTTCTTGGGATGGTCTTGTGTATCTTCATTTTAGATAGTTAGTGATTTGGTTCCCCACAAGTTCTCTTTTTTTGTGATAGTTGCTACAATTTGATTATTCTTGAGTTTCAGATGTTGGTCGATGAAGATTTGCAAAGTGGTGTTGATGCAGCTATTACTAATGATTCTAATGTTGTTTATGGTATTCCCTAATTATTTTCTATTTTTTTTAATGATACAAATTGATCATTATGCGAGTTGTTGGTGATTTTCATGATCCAATGATGTTTTTCATGTTATGCAGATTTCTTGGTGGTGTACCTTGTTGCGGTTTATCTTGGCATAATTTATGGTGGTGATGAGTGTTTGGAAATTTGATTTAGGTCCATTTTATTTCATTCATATCTTTATATTATTTCAGTGGTCGACCTTTGTATCGTGTGATGTAATTTTGTAATTGTGAGTTGAGGGTTTAACCAACCTTGTTGTCAAGGTTGATGAATTGTATAAATATGTGACATATTCATGTAATTTTGGTGTTGATGTTGTGTGTGCATTATGAGAGATTGGTGTATGTGTGAACAAGAAAATATATATTTTGATATTATGATTGAGCAGAGATTTGTGTTGCAGAGAAGATAATTGTGTTTAACCCGAACTATCATAGAACATTTGTAGATGTTATTATTGCAGTTCTTTTCTTCTGTATTGTTGTTTGAATCTTGTTGTAAGTCAGGGAGACTTCCCTAAGGGTTGTAGCCTTCTAAGTTATTATCTTTTGAGTAGTGAGATCTAGGCAGTGTTCTTGAATGCATGTGCATTCCCCATTATAATATTTACACATACTACGGCAAAGTATCATCTTGTTGTGGGTAGATTCGCACCGTGGCTTTCCCCTTAACTAGGTTTTCCACATCAAAATCTTGGTGTTGTGTCTTGTTCTTTCAATTTTCTTATATCTGTTGTTATTGGAGTTTATTAGTTTTGCATTTGTGGTTAAGTTTGTAGATGTGGTAGAAAATTGATTCACCCTCCCCCCCGTCTCCTTTTTCTCTCATTTTTGTTGCCAATAATGTTATCCACACCATTTTAAGGGCTTCCAAGAGAAATTTTAACGTAAGGGGGATGATGTGGGACCCATATGTTTCAAGTCAAACTTATTTGACATTGTTTATGTTCAAGGTGAAATATTATATGTATACATATATATGTATGGGTTCATGTGCCCTTTGCTATGATGATTCATTTGATTGCTATGTTTTTCGTTATCCAATCATTGATTTATTTTGGTGATCATGCTTATTATCTCTTAATACAATTATTTTGAAATGCTATATGCTACATGTCTAAGCTTAAAGAGTGTTCTTTATGGATTGTTTTATGTGGAATATTATATTAAATGTATTTATTGATTTGGCGATGAGATTTTAAGATGATGAACTAATCATACAATTCAATCTACTGTTTTATTGTAAGCTAGTAAAATTAGTTATTTACATTGTGAGTATTGTGAAAACTAGTAAAGCCAACCTAGTTTATTTAGAGAAACTTAGGTGTCCTATTCATGTGATTCATATTGTGAATTTTTTTGTTTCATACGTTACATGAAGTTATGTGGTCTTGTTGTAATGGATGTTATATGTGTGTACACTACATGTATGTCCTTATGTAGTATATGTGGCTAGACTTTGTTGTGTTTCAGATGTAATTGTGTAGTAAAACAATGGTCCTAGAAAGTTTAATTTACATTTAAAATTTAAATACATTTTAATGTGTGTAGGTTGTGGTAGTGCATGTATGTTCTTTTCTATTACATTTGGTTGGAGTCCACTATCTTGTCAAATGTAATTGTATAGTAAAACGTTAGCCCCAAAAAGTTAAATTTAAATATTAAATTTAAATACCTTTTGGAGAGGGAAAATTCATTCTAGTTGATAATTTCAAAACTTTTATGCATAGTACATTTTCATTAATGTCACTCTTTAGAACATAAAATTTAAGACATTATAAAAAATCGCTATTTTTAATTATAGATAGAAAAATGTGATTAAAATTGCTACTTGGGCCTATTTTCCTATTAAAAATATAAGAGAAAACCAACTTTGAAGGAGACAAATGTCACCTTAAGACATGTGCTTGCATATCTAAGTACAAAATTGTTTACTAATGAATGAAAGAGTCTTTTTTTAAAAAATTATTTTATATCTTGTAATTGTTCTTTCTAGGGGGTTCATCACTTGTTCTTCCCTCTCTTTATGCTTTTTTATTTTGGGTACTATTTTGTAACATGAAGTGAGTTAAAAAATATAAAGCCAAAGGAAGAAACCTTACTTGTGCACCTACATATCTTCTACAAGACATAAAAATTTACAAAGGTAGGAATAATAATCCTTCCTATCAAATCTAAATTAATGTAAATTCTACTATTTCATCCTTTATAGTAAACTAGAAAGCTATTGCTAGTAGTGTATTTTTTTTTGAAGTGTAGTGTTGTTACCTTTACAGTTATAGTCATGTCTTGTTATTAGAGAGATATGAAATCAAATTACAGTGAAATATAAATAGGTCAACCACTAAACCCTATAATATAAAAAAGATCCAAAATCTCAAATTTCAAATTATGTAAATCAAATACATGGAATCAAATAGTTCTAAAATCTTAAATATGCTTTCATACATTTGCTTTGGTCATTTACTTTTTATAGCTTTCTTGGATGGCATATAAATTTCTTTCAAAATTCAATGTAGCATTATAGTAAATGTGATCACACAACGAAGCTTAAGGATTATCATTTTTCTAAGTCTGTAGCCCTTGTGTTTGAGGTTTTTAATATTTTTTTTTCCCTTAGTTGGATTTGGGGGTTATTTCTTTCTTTGGAGTTTCTCCTAGTTGGGAGAGTGCTTTATCTTCCATTTCTTTGGCTTATCCTTGTCTTGAGCTGGTTGATTTGTAATTGTTCATTTTTAAGGTTACATTTTGGTAGTTTGTTTTTGGATGGGCATTTTTGGTGGTTTGGTGTGTCTCTGCTTTAAGGGGGTTCTTTTTGACTTTTGTAATTCCTATTTCAATATATTTCCTATTGATGGGGAGGGGGTGGTGATGGGTTGTAGTTTTTTCCTTCTTCTCCTTATTTTTTTAAGCCTAACCTTATTATAGACGTAGATTTTTCTTCTATAGAGGTGGAGACTTGGTTTGTAGGAAATGGTGGGAGATGCTTTAAGGGGTTATGGATTCCCTTGCTTCTGACTGCAATCTTCTTATCCTATTCAGGTAAATTTTGAGGGTGAATCTCAACATTGTTTTTTACATAAGAGGAATTTGAAGATGGTGATTTTTGTAAGGACTTGCTTCAAAAAGTTATTGGAGGCTTTTCAAAACCCTTCTTTTTTATTTAATGACTTTGACCTTTTATTGTGATAGTAGAGTGTATCAGGTTCTGTTGCTTATTTCTTGCTATGTGTGGACTACATTTTAGTTTTAGTTAGTGTATCTTATCTTAAAGTTATGGGAGACTTCTCAAAATCAATGGTTATGGATTATATGATCTAAGTTGTTTGGTGGTTTTGGCCTTTTTCTTGGGTAGATGGTTTCTTCATATTGTTATCTATCTTGGCTATAGTTTATCTTCGTATATCTATAGGTAATGTTTCATAAGTGGTTTCCAAATCCCTACAAACTCTATCTATAAAGGAATTAATGTCCCTTCAAAACCTATTTTCCCCTAAAATAAAATAACAGGCATACTATCTTAACAATAATCATAAATTGCATATATTAAACCATGGTGTAATGGAAGCATAAACCTCCTTTGAGCCACACTTATTTGTGGAAGGAAAAAGGAAGAACAAATAGCTTACAAGTTTATGGTGCCTTAGATGATTTAAAAGGGGAAATGATACTCATTAACTATAGAAAATCACCCCTCCAATGTAAAATAATTTATTAAATACATTTTCATTTATTTAATTAATTCATTATCTTTTTCCCTCCATGAAATGTTTCATTTATCTTTTCATTTATCCTAACTACCCTCTCATTATTTTATCATTTTCTGTATGTACCCTTTAATACTACCTGACCATTTATGCTTTCACCTCTTAATCATATAAATCCATTTTCTAAGGTGTTCTCTATATAAGAGGATTTCTTCATCCTTTCATAACCCTAATCCAATAATCTAGCTAATCATTCAAGCAACTAAGACTTTTATGTGACCAAGCAAATTCACAACCATGATCTATTCTTTGTTGAGATCTTGTGCACAATACCAAATATGAAAGCAATCATATCAAACAAGATCAATGGAGATAGGAAGCAATGGAGTTCAAAACCTACGAAGCATGTGAATTGTATAATATTTCTATTTTGTCATGATTTGCATGTTTTAGGTTCTTCATTGGTGTATGATGGATTCTTGATTGTAGAACGAGGCTTTGTATGGTTGGATCTTTGTTGATTTTATAATAGTTTTATCATTCCATTTTCAACACATACAAGTGGATTTATTTCTTTTCTATTAGATATTATGATGACAAAATAATAAAACAATCAAATGTGCATGTTTATTATAAGCTAGTGAAATTGGTCATTTGCATAGTGCATGTTATGAAAACTAGTAAAGCCAACCTAGTATATCCATAGAAAATCAGGTGTCCTATCCATGTGATTCATATTGTGAATTTTTTGTTTTATATGTCACCTAAATTTATGTGGTTGTTTTAAAATGTGTATGTATGCTACATCTATGTCCTTTTGTGTTATATATGGTTCGAGTCCATTGTGTTCTCGAATGTAATTGTATAGTAAAAAAATAGTCCTAAAATTTAACTTCATAATAAAATTTTTAATATGTTTTAATGTTTGTATGTTGTGGTGGTACATATGTGTCCTTGTGTGTTGTTACATGTAATTATATAGTAAAACATTAGTCCTAAAAATTTAAATTAAATTTAGTTTAATTTCAATTGGGAAGAGTAGGAGGAGTGAGGGGAGCGCATGCAGGAGGAGTGAGGATTTCTATAGGAGGATATGTTGAGGAAACAAGGAAAGAGATACACATACAAAGATGATAATCCTGACCCCTGTTCCTTTTGTTGTAGTTCCTATTTTGTATGATATGTCCAGAGGATCGAGTGACAGATGCAGAAAGAGATGTGGGAGTAGTGGGAGCAGAGGTAGGTGCTCTGCTGTAGAGGGAGTTGAAGATCAAGATGATGAGGTTGCAAGAGATCCCCACCCCCTCATAGTGACTACCATGTTCTTTGGTTTGATCTCTTCCCAATGGAAGGTGTGTAGAGGTTTGAAGTTATGCGAGAGCTAGAGACATAGCCTATGCGACTGCAAAGGAGACTCAAGGGTCTAGATTTCGAGTGGGGAAAATGTTGTTGGTGTTGCAGACAAGGTGGATTCTATTGGAAATATGTAGTTGAGGTGGGTTTGGAGTGCCTACCTACTTTTTCCCTTGGTTTTTTTGGGGGTGGGTGCCTCTGTTTCTGTTCTATTTTATTCAAGATGTGGTTGCCATTGTTTTACCATCTTTAGCCCTTTTTGTTGGCCTTTCTTAACTTTCTCAATTGGAGGGATTTATATAGGGTTTCAATGTGGTGGGATTTCCCTTTGACCCCTATGCATGCTTTGAAGGGATTCATTGTTGGGTTCCTATGTTCATTTTCATGTAGAGTTTTTCACTTCATCTCATTGCTTTTATGGCTCTACTCAATGGCCCTTTGGATATGGCCTCTTCATGTTGGTATGGCTTCGAAAGGTGATTATTTTACCCTTCCTATTGACTTGACCTTGGTTTCTCACATTGAGGAGGAGAGTTCCTAGCTAAGTTGCTTTGTGTCTTCTATTTTAGCATCTTTGGTCCTCTTTGGATAATCATATTGAGGTGGAGATCGTTTTTGTTGAAGAAGATGGGAGGTGTTTCTTGGTGGGGTTAAACAGTGTTTGGTTCATTCAGCATGAGGTATATTTCCCTTCAGTTTCTATTGAGGTGAGTCTCCTTCATACTAAAGTGGTAAGGATTTATGCTAGTTGGGTGCTGACTTCCTACTAGATTGTCTTTGTTGGGTTCAACTTGTTGGGTTTGGGAGCCAAATAAAAACCCAGTAGAAAGGTTTGGGGAGCCTTTCAAAACCCTCTACTTATAGATTTTTCATTTATTCTTCTTATCAATAATCTAGTGATTATGGTTTTGGGATCATTGCTCAAACTCAATGTTTAGCTTATGGGTGCCTAGAAAAACCTTTGGTATTTGATGAAGGTTAAGGGAGCCTTGATAAACACCCTTATTTTCATGTAGTGACATCTCCTAGTGTTGTTTGAGTTTTTTAGGGGATGGCTCTGTCTTCCTTTACTTAGTTGGGTCTTCAAAGATTTTTTATTTAAGTTGAGGATGGGATACTGATAGTTTTTTATATTTCTTGTTGCAACATTCTTCTATGGGTTATGGATCTATACAAGATCTAAGAGTTTCATGTCCCTTCAAAATTTGTTGTAAGGGGTTTCGGGTCTCCTCAAAACCTATTTGTTCCTTAATAAAAAACAAATTAAATTTAAATGTACATTTTAATGTACATACATTGTGGTGGTACAGGAATGTCCTTTTGTATTATATTTGGTTGGAGTCCACTATGTTGTCAAATGTAACTGTATAGTAAAACATTAGCCCTAGCAAGTTAAATATAAATACCCTTTTCAGAGGGAAAATTAATTCTAATTGATAATTTTAAGAGTCTAAGGCATAGTATATTTTTATTAATACCAATTCTTAGAACATAAAATTTAAGACATTATAAGAAAACCAATTTTTTTAATTTTAGTTAAAAAATGTGATAAAATTGCTACTTTTGAATGTGCCTATTTGTCTATTTAATAGTAGGATTAAATTAACTGCGAAGGTGAGAAATATAACCTTCATACATGTCCTTGCACGTATAAGTACAATATCATCTACTGTAGTGCATTAATTTTTTTCAACATGGAACCAACACATAAGCCCTTTTTTTAAACAAGATAATGCTTAAGCCTGTTTTGAGTCTAACATGAAAGCTAAGGCATGCATGATATGCTCTCCTTTGTATATTACTTAACGAGTGTATCTACTTGTATTAAAGATAAGAATTAGTTAATTTAAATTTTCTCTTGTCAAGTCATGATCTAGAGTCCTTTTTTTATATTTAATAATGATATTATGAAGAACAAAATAAATATTTTAATCACTTCTTCTTTTCAGCTTGTCAATATCTTAAAATGTAGTAATTCTTAATGAAATTATAGAGATTGAAGAATCTCAAAAAAATAACATTTAAGCTACTTTTCCTATTGAATTACTCATGCCACTCTTCATAAAATTGATTCAACAATCCTTAATTATTTAATTAGGAAATTATATATTTATATTTAAATTTCAAAAAAATTTCTTCAAATTGTGTGTGTTTGGAAAAGAGTTTCTTCCATGCCATTTGATTCAAAAGGGTATTTTGCATTTTTTAATTTGAATTTTTGAAAATTTAATAAAATTATTAAAAGCCTGAAGTATTCAAAGGAAGTATATATCCACATTATTACAAAAAATGAATGATCACATTGATAGATGTGATACTTTATATGGGAATATGTGTGATCATGAAAATGTAATAGGGAAGTCAAATGATCTTATGTATACCTACCTTTGAACTCCATTCTATATTATATTATTATATATTTTTTACAATATTCTTAGAGTTGAAGAATCTAAGCCAAAAATTACACTCTTATGCCTATACACTTATATGTTGAGCAATGATGAAGCAGGAGAAGTTAAGACTAGATATACTTAAAATAAATAAATAATTACATAAATAAATACTAATTAAACATAATAAATGAGAAATTTTCACATACCTAATAAATATTGCAAAAGGATAGGTGGGATGTTTTGATATTTTTAAGAACACGGATGGATGTATTTTCAACTTGTATGTGAATGATACTCGTGATGAAACTCCATTACTAGAATCTAGGACAACACTCTCCTCCATTTTTTATCTTGAAGTGCATGACTAATTGGTTCTGTTGATTATTTTTAATATTTTATTCTTTACTATGAGCATGTTGAAGGAAAGCGTAAAGGAGAGACTAAAGTAGATTTTCAAATTTCTTGGGAAATGACATTGAAAAGCAGTGACACTATAAGAACTACTTATTTTATCCTTCCATGGCCATTTCTATTTATGAAATTAAACAAAGAATTTGTATAGAATAATGTAGTCTATCTCTTTTATCTCCACACAAATTATGTTTGAGATGACATGATAAAAACATTCTCTAATAATGTTACGATTGTAGTGCCTCTCCTAGACTTGTATTCTAACTTACACAGTGATAGATTTATTTGGACATATGGTTTATGCTTAGATGGTTATTTATGACTTTAGTGCTATCTTAAATGGTGTTGATAATGTTAGGCATGCTTTATGACATGTGGCATTTGATTATTCTTATGGTTGTTAGAATGTAGAATCACCTTGATGGATGGATGGATTTATATATGATCATTGTTCATGTTGGTTATATGACTTATGATGATAAGATGGTAGTAACCCTATTTCATGATTATGACTCTATACAATGTTTGATGATACACTGTGTGACTATGTTCGTGTGTAGAGACGATGTCATGTCGCTCATTCCAAGAATGATATGTCATCGCAGTTCTCTATCACTTGCCTGTTTATTATGATGTATATATATATATATATATATATATATATATATATATATATATATATATATATATATATATATATATATATATATATATATATATATATATATATATATATATATATATATATATATATATATATATATATATATATATATATATATATATATTGTATATGTTATGTTTAGTGTTGATGCAAGGTTGCAGGTACTAGATATCGACTCCACCTGGCTTCACAGGTCTGAGCGTGTCTCTCTCCAAATGGCTAGTTGTTGGAGATGACATAGTTTCCCTCACATACTCTAGGTCTAAGTTGTGTATCTTGTCGATTGTGCCACGACTTAAGTTGAGGTTAGAGTCTTGAGTTGTATTATTTTCCCTTTGGTGTAAGATGTTTTGAGCCTATATTGATCCCTTATTGGAGATGTGTGATTATTTAATTATTTAATATTTATTTTTTGATTGATTAATGTTTAAGTTATTGACTTAATTTATTATTTTATTTAATGTTTAATTGAGGTTTAATTATTATATATTGTTTAATTAATTTTATTCTAATTGAGTTTTTTATTTAATATTGATTATTGAATTTTATATTTATTTTAATGATGTCTCTTGATTTTCTATTATTATAATTTATTTATGATTAATTTAATTAATTAATTAATATTATTTAACCTATGTGTTGGTATTTTATTATTGATGAATAATATTTTTCATATTCATGTGGCAGATTATTATCTATTGGGAGAATAAATCATGTTGTTATTTGTGAATTATATTTTATTATTATGGGGTGTATAAATTATTGTTTAATTATTTGTCTTTTTACTCCCCTCTTTGATTGTTTGAAATAATACTAACCTACCTACCCTTTGATTTGGTTGGTCTAATGGGGAGTTAGGTAAATTAAATTTATTTATTAAATACCTTCTTCAAATTATACAAAGATTGTTATAATATATTGGTTTTGGGAATATTTTGATTGGTCAAATTTTTGTATAGTTTTCAGGTTTAATTTTTGGTATTTTTATGGTTTCCTGTGCATTCATGGGAGGTTGGTTTTTCAAGAGAATTTTAATATTTGTTGAAGGTTTTTGGATTGCACTTGAGGCTTGTTGGATGTAGAATATTTCTCCATCGATTTTCATTTCCTTGCTTCATTTTCTAGGTTGGATTTGTTTTCCTTCACTCAGCATTTGATTTTGAAAAGATTATTTGCAAAGTGTTTGCCAAAGATTGTTTGGGGGATTTTGAATGCAATTAATTTGATTCTTAATAGTAGAAATTTGTAAGGGAAGAGATTGGATTGTTTTTGCATTTGATTTGGGAAAATTTGGTTGTAGTTTTGTTGGGTATGGGAAAATGCTTCTTGGGGTTGTCTGATATTTTAAATATGCCTTATAGTTTGTTTTGGAGTTTCAAGAGATTTAGTTTCCTTTATATACCCTATTTCAGGGCCTCCTTGTGTTTAGGGTCCTATTGATTCAATTGTATGGAAGAGGTTGTGTCTACAACTCTTCCTGTTCATTGTTTTCGCCAGTTGAAGTCTAGACTTTTGCTCAAATACCCATATTTGAGTCTTGAAACTCCTATTATATTTTGGAACTATGGTTTTTGGTGAATTTTGGGTCATTCTTGGATCAATTTTTTAGGTTTGTGGTTGAATCTAGATTTAATTGCATACCTCTTTGTCTTGTTTTCTGCAAGTGGCTTCCCTGATACAAAAGCACTAAAACAAGCTAAAAAAGCACTAAAATGGGATTCAATAGCATCAAAGTAATCTACACAAGTACCAAAATAGGATTAGGGCATTTTTTATTAGGGTTTTTAACCTTTCGGTTGACTTTTCTTGTTGATTTTGAACTCTAGAGGCTAGGGTTTGATGTATTGATGATATTTGGGCATTGATCCATGCTTTTGTGATGTGTTTGAATCCTATTTGAGCTCCAACAAGTACTTTTAACTTGTCTGTTGAGAATTGGAATGTTCCTCCAGCAAGATGTATGTATTCCTTGTCATTGAGGATGAGTATATGCTGCTCTAGGGAGAGGTTATATTGTGCCTCATTGTCGAGGACTATGTGTTACCACTGGATTCATATTCTTTCCCTATTTATGTGTTTATGTCACCCTTGAGGCTCTCTTTATTGTTGTATTATGATGCTTGATCTTATGTCATGATTCTATCCTTTATAATTCAGTTTGTATCAGATTTGTAAT
The DNA here is from genome assembly GCF_030272615.1 of Cryptomeria japonica. NCBI lineage: Eukaryota > Viridiplantae > Streptophyta > Pinopsida > Cupressales > Cupressaceae > Cryptomeria > Cryptomeria japonica. Next base: position 317,410,295 of record NC_081405.1, on the reverse strand, counting down.
GGTATTTTTGAATACTTTTTATGATGAGCCTCATGTTGTTGTGTGATGTATTTTGTTATGTTTCTATTCTATGGTCTTGGTCCATGGTGCAGAGAGTGGGCTCTTGCATGTTTGGACCAAGGTCTTGAGCATTAGGCCTCTAGGAGGGGGTGTAGACTTGATGGAACCACATGAAGAGTTTATGGTATAATTTGCAAGTGATAACATTATTAATAATTGATTAGTGAGTTGGGTATTTAGTAATTAAGATAATAAAGATAAAGAATATGTTGTTGTATGCCCCAATTGGATAGACCTAGGGAGGTGGCTTTTGGGATCCTATATTGGGAAGACCGTTGGAGTGGTATACCCACTCTCCCTTGAGTGACTCCAAGATAGAGACGGATTCCACATAAGGTTAGAATGTGATGACACTCTTCCCACATGTTTCCATTATTGATATTCCATTGTTGTTTGTTATACCTCTGGAGGTTGATTGCTTGACTTAGCCATGTGATCTATTTTGATGTTGTATTCTTACATTAGATTCTTGTGGTATCATGTTGTATCCAGTGGTTGTTAGGTGTCAGATTAGGTTTTGAGTGTGAGTTGGAACCTTATGCCATCTCCTAGCATGGGGGGTGGTTCTTATTTGGTTCCATATGGCCAAGTGGTTTGATGCCTTTTACCATTGGGATATTCCGCTTGGATGTTAGCATGTGTGAATTTGGATCTACAGTATCTCATCATGTGCTTGGGTTCTTTGGAGCATATTCTATGTAACTATAATTGATATCATGTGTTATGATAGATGTAAATGTAAAGAGGACTATTTAATCAACATATTGAGAACATGTGCTATAGTACATGAAGTAGGATGATTTCTGAATGAAATATATTGAACAAGATTGTTGTAAATGCATATTTTATTATAGATGTTGTTCTTGAGTAGAAAAGAGTTAAAATATTTAGAGATATGTATGCTATGTCTTATGTATATCTTATGGATGGTAGCAATTATTTAAATTATATATGCCTTGAATGGAAGAATATTAATCTTCAATGTTAATTATCTTGAGATATGAAAAACAAAAGTAGTTGTAGATTGTATGAAATATATGATTCTTTAATATGGGGTTGTCCCATGGTACTGATTTATATGTATTAGAGATGTTACCAAATTATGATGTCTTGTAAATAAGGAATATGAATATGTTTTTATGTAACTTGTATTGTTAAGCTTTATGATGGGATGTAGTAAAAGAGACTATGTGCTTGCTTCATGTGCTCTTACATAATGGAACTTGATGTAGTAGAACTAGACTATTGAAATAAGATGATGTATTGGTATGTGGTTCATGTTATAGATATGTTTATCATGTTTAGAATGAAATCCTATGTTGTAATTAGGGAACTAGAATATTAGATTGTATTTATTCTTGAAGAATCATATGACCTTTGAGCCTATTCAATAGATTGGAATCTAATTTGGATGTAGAAAAGTGCTTGTTGTTATAATCTTGTATATGACTATGGATAGTATTCTTGATGAGATGTGCTTAAGGAAACAACCCGGTTCCATATGTAGGAGAACGTTAAATTAATTTGGATTTATGAAGTGTTAAGTGATTGATATATAAAGATGAGTATTAGGAACATTGGGCTAGTATTTTAGAATTAACCTAAAGAGAATTAGTTGTGGTAGAGTTTTGCAAATGTGTTGATATTTTATTATAGTTGTATGGAAAGTAAATGTTTTGTGAGATAATAGCATATGATGTTCTAGATGATTATGTGATGAGTTAGCTTTATGACAAGTAGTGACATTGAAATACCCTAGGGAATAGAGTTATGTTAATGATTTAATAGTTGTTCTGCTTGTGTAATACATTGCAATGGTTATGTTCATGTTGATGTATGTAATCATGTGAATAGTTAATGATGCATGGATGAGTATTGGTGGTATTGTGGCATTTCTAGATGTTAATGTCAGCATTTAAATGAGGATTAATTAAAAAAAAAAAAAAAAAAACTCCTTTTCTTAGTAGATTTTGGTTTATTTCTCTAGGGTATTTTGGTGGGTATTACAACAATATTTTATGTCTTTGTCAGTAGTGCCATCATATCACACATTTCTATCATATCACAATCACATATGTGTAGTGTAGTGGGGAGTAGAGTGGATTTTACGACCATTACATGTAAACTTATATGATTTCATTCCCACTCTTGCTTTCACTATGTATGGAAGGAATTGAATCAACTTCCAACTCATATTCTCTTTGGGTGTGCTTAATAGAATTATTATTATTATATTTATATATATAGTATTTTGATTTAAAATCAATTATAGATATATACATAATATTTTCTCACAGAGTTGTTATTCTTTAAACAATGATATTATTATTATTATTTTGTTGGCTCTCATGCCTCCCTTAAGCTCTATGCCCTTTAATGTTCGAAAATGTTTCTTCTATTTATTTATAATATTTTTTTTTAAAATATTACTTTTATTTCAAAGTTAGAGATATTTTATCTTTCCTCTATTCTTGTCAAATAAACTATATTGTCTTATAAGTATATGGGTATGTAGAATTTGTGATTTTTTGTGTTTATTAATTTAATAAATTTGTTTATATAGCACCATTCACATCATAGTTAAGCATTATTTTTCATGATAGACCTAGATCTCATATGTAGAAATGAAACACTTATATATTTCTAAAAATACAATAGGGATATTCCAGTGTGCTTAGTTGGAAGAGTCAATTCCTAATTTTTAGTATTATCTAGGGAGGTGTACAATGAATATGAAAATATTCAAATTATAATATGTTTGATTTTTTTTTTTAATTTTATATTGTGTGATTGTGATGACCATATCTATATTTACATGTTCATACAATTTACGTGGGACTGATTCAATATTTATTATTAGGGTAAACCCTATCTATTTAAATGATATGGAATATGACTTTCCTTTAATATTTAAATTTATAAATGAACTTTATTAATATTCATTCCCCCATAATGCCTTACATAAGCATCCCTATATCTTCCTTGAATGTAATTTTTGTTTTTACACAAAGACAATTTTTTATGCTAGAGTAAGAGAAAATTAAAAAGTCATTGATATAAACTTTCAAGATTGAAATGAGCGTTTTTCTTAGAAGGAACTCATATAACCAATAATTTAGATATCTCTTTGCAATGAAAATATGAAGGAGTATTAACACATTAAGGATATAAGTTTAAAACTATCATAAAAGATTATTCCTATTACCCTCATTAGATGTATACCAATGGGAAATAAATAACAATAACTTGCTCTTATTTAACACCAATAACTTTCCAACAATAACCTGCTCGAGAATCTTAGGAGTACTTCTATAACGATCATGACAAATGATTTGCCTAACATCTTCGGGGAGTACATGTTCTCCTGTCCACGTGGTCATTACTTCCTTATTAACTGCCGTGGTGGTAGCCTAGTCAGTAGAACCGTTGGCCTCCCGGTAAATGTGGGAAATGTAGCTTTTTTTGAAGGTGCAAATGAGGTTTGTAGCAGAGGTAATAATGTTGTTGATCAACCAAGAAGGTTTTGAGAACCCCTTAAGACAATTTATGATATTGTTTGAATCCCCTTCAATCCAAAGGTAGGGACAATTCCATTTTTTGGCTAGGAAGATACCTTGGAGAGCAGCCATTGCTTCGACTTTATGGTTAGTTTGAACCTCAATAGGGATAGCAACCATTTCCTTGCACATTCCTTTGTCATCTCTTAGAACAGCACCACAACTTGAAGGACCCGGGTTACCTTTGGCAGCAGTATCAAAATTAACTTTGAACCAACCTTGGGGAGGAGTTTGCCAAATAGCATCAAGCCTTTTATTATGAAAGAGGTTAAAGCTATCAGAACACTTCTTGTTCCAAGCCCTAAGAATGATAGCTCCCTGAAGGTTGTTCGCAACACAAGGACCCTCATTGATCTCTATATTCTCCTAAATAGCCCATTGGATTATTTGGAACACAATATCCTGGTTGAGTGAAACATCCTTGAAGATTCAGTTATTTCTTTTTTTCCAAAGACCCCACAAGATGTGAGGAAGCGAGAGCTACCACAAATAACTCAAAAAAGAGTTAGACCATTTTATGTTCCAGGAGGAGAACAAATCTGAGATGGTTTTGGGGAACACCCAACTAATAATAAAACTAATGAGGAACCTTTCCCAAATGGAGGCTGAGAAGGGACAGTGGATGGCTAGGTGATCCACAAACTCTTCTTCCTGAAGGCAAAGAGCACATCTATTAGGGAAAGTGAAGCCTCTACATTTTAGGTTGTCAAGGGTTAAGATTTTGTTGTGAAGGACGGTCCAGAAGAAGAAGTTGATCTTGGGGGTAAGGCCTCTAATCTAGACTTTAGACTAGATGGGAATCACTGAAGGATAAGGGGTTAGGATACCAAACATGGAAGAGATAGTGAGGGTACCTTTAGGATTATGTTTCCATATCAGGGAGTCAGCTTCATTATTCAACCAGACCATAGACATATGAGTCTTAAGCTTAGAGAGGCTTGGGTGAATGCTTTCAATATTCTGCCATTCATTGCCAGTCCAATACTCGGCAACTAAGGAGCCATAAGATCTAATACAAGAGGGAGAAAAGGGGGCCCATTCATTGATTTCTATTAGAGGTTTTTCAAAAAGCTAGGGATCCTCCTAGAATTGAACTTTCCTACCATTTCCAACTTTCCAGATCACTCCTTTAGCTATACTTTCTTTACATTTTGAAGCATAATTCCATATGTGGGAACCATTAATACTAATGTTGGAGTTGATAAAAGAAGACAGGAAAGAGGAAAGAACAAAGTACTTACTTCACCAAATTTTACACCATTCAGTATCAATATGGAACATTCTCCAGACTTGTTTGGATAGAAGTGCTTCATTCAGAGTACGGACCCTTCTCAGTCCCGACCCGCCATGTTTCTTCAGTTTACAAACTTGATCCCAAGCCACTAGGGACATTCTTTTCTTGTCCTCAACCCCAGACCAAAGGAATCTTCTTTGGATTTTCTCAATAGCATTAGCATACTTCACAGGAATTCTAAAAAGGCTGAGCGCATATATCAAAATACTTTGATGAGAAGCTTTAAGAAGTTGGAGCTTGCCAACCTGACTAAGGAGGGCTCCTTTCCATCTAGCTAACTTTTTCTGGAATTTTTCCACAAGAGAGCTCTAGAAGGAGTTAGGAGGAGCAGTGCCCATAGGGAGACCAAGGTATTTTGCAGGAAGATCAGCAATCCTACACTCCAGGATTATACTGATTCTTTGTTGTCTTCTCTCTGAAGTGTTGATGAAAAAAACTTTGATTTTGGTCCAATTGATAATCTGGCCAGATGCAGAGGCAAACTTGCAAAGATTACTCTTCAAAATTTTAGCTTCAAAGATACTAGAGTCCCCCATGATAATAGTATCATTGACAAATTTTTGATGAGAACAAATCAGATCAATAGAGGATGGGTGGAGGCCCTTAAAGGAGCCTTGCAGCACCAAATTATCCATATTCCTTCTAAAGCATTCTGCCATAATAATAAAAAGGATAGGGGAAATACGATCCCCTTGCCTTAGACCTCTAGAAGCTTGGAAAAAAGGGGAAGGTGAATCGTTGATAAGGACAAAAAAAGAAGTAGAAGAGATAAGATGGGTGATGAGATCCACAACTCTGGAGGAGAAACCAAAAGACCTGAGGACCTTCAAGAGAAAATTTTAGTCAACCCTATCATAGGCTTTGGAGAGGTCAAGCTTAAGAATAAGACCCTGCTTCTTAGCTTTAACTAGAGAATGGATGTTCTCATGAACAGTGATAATAGAATCTATAATTTAATGACTAGGGATAAAACAAGTTTGCTGGTGGCTAATAATAGCTGGAAGGATGGAAAGCAATTTGGTCGTAAGGACCTTAGATATTATCTTATAAAAGGAATTGTAGAGACTGATAGGTTTGAATTTGTCCATGGAGTCAGCCCATTGAGATTTAGGAATGAGAGCTAGAAAAGTGGTGTTGATTTCTTTCAGAAGTTTCCTAGCTTTGAAAAATTCCTTGACTCCATCGGTAACATCTTTCCTGACAATGTCCCAAAAATCTTGGAAGAAGAACATTGGAAAACCATCCGGTCCTGATGCTTTGTTACCATCAAAGGAGAAGACAACATTTTTTATTTCTTGATTATAAGGAATGGAGGAAAGGGAAGCATTCTTATAATCATCTATGAGACAAGGGATGTTAAGGAGAAAAGAAGATTGGTCTTCAACATCCAATCTGTTATCCCTCTTTAGCAGATCCGAAAAAAAACTTTTGGCTTCCTTTCTGATTTCCTCCTCCTTAGTAATCTCCCTTTTATCCACCATGAGTTTGGAGATCCTGTTAACTATTTTATTCTTGATAGTTGACATATGGAAGAATCTTTTGTTCCTATCACCTTCCTTAAGCTAGATGCTTCTTGATCTATGCTTCCAAAAGTATTCATCTTTGGCAATGATGTCGTGATATTTTTTGAGAACCTCATTTTCTTCAGCAATGGACACAGTTCTAAAACCATCTTTTAGGATTTGAGTTTGAATTTCTTTGAGATCCTCCTAGACTTTACTTTTGGCCTCAAAAATGTTTCAAAAGTTGGATTTATTCTAGATTCTTATGTTATCCTTAATACTCTTAAGCTTCTTAACAACTCTATACATTGCAGTTCCTTCCACTTGGATGCTCCACCATTTATGGATATTACTTTTGATGTCTAGGTGGAGGGTCCACATTTTTTCAAATCTAAAGGGGAATTTTCTCCTTCTATTGATGGATTCAACATTAAAGGTAATGGGAAAATGATTCAAGCTAGCCTGAATGTGAGCCGATAGAGAACAGGAATAATGACCAAACTAGTCATTGAAAATGAGAGTCCTATCTAGGCGGACTTGGATGAGGTCAGTACTAGTTCTCCTATTAGTCCAAGTATAATTACATCCCTGAATTTCCAAATCATTGAGGGCCTGAGAATTTATGAAGTTCGTAAGGGCCAATCTGCTTTCCAACTGGGGTGGCTTCCTCCATATTTTTCCTCTTCTCTCAAAGGAGTGTTAAAATCTCCCATAACCAACCAACTAAGATTCCTAATGCTGTCCCTAGCTTGAATAAGATTTTTCCAGAAGGAATTTTTAGCCTTTAAGGTGTTGGGAGCATAGATGTTAGTAAGGACCCAAGTAGCACCATCTTTCATATGCTCGAATTTGATACACGAGAAATTATTGTCCTGGATGATAATTTTCCCTTTGATAGAATTGAGATTCTAGATGGTAGCAATGCCTCCTGAAGCACCTTCAAAACTTCCACAACCGACTTTTCTATTTTTGAAAAACTTCAAAGATTCAACTTTCTCTTTACTCATTTTGGTTTCTTGAATTAGAAAGATATCAGGTTTACTATCCCTTATTATATTCCTGATAATGTCTTGCTTATGGGGGTTATTAAGTCCCCTAATATTCCAAGCAATAATCTTCATAGGTACTTACCAATTCCTAACTCCTTAAGAGTCTTCTAGGTTCCATCTGCAATGTTCTTGCTGGCCTCCTTAATTCTGACTATGTGGTTAGAGGGACGCCCTAGGGAGGAGGTATACTTGACATCCACTTGGGCAATTCTGTTGGATTTTCTTATGAGAGAAGTCGATGGAGTTGATCCTTTCTTACTCCTTTACTTTGGTATTTTCCATTCAACATCTATCTCTAGATTTGCTACCAGGTTGGTTAATATTTTAGATATTTCTTCTTCATTTCCCCATTTAGGAGATCTAGAAGCATTTGAGTCATTAAGATCATTGTTGGCTGATTTTGAGCTCCAGACTGAATCCAAGAGGTTTAGGCCCAAAATTGCACATTTTTGAGCTTCTTGGATTTCGAAGCTAAGAATGAGTGAAGATGAATTAGTATTTTCTTCTTCGGAAATAGTGATTTCCCCTTCCTCTAGTTGATAATTTTCCTCTTGCAGCTCATTTCCTTCACAGGTGTCAGCCACCACTTCTGAAATATTGTTAGGGTGGTTAGTCTGGTCTTTCTGCTCCCCTTCTTGAGAAGTGATCGGGAGGTTGACTTTGTCTGGATCATTTCTCTAAGTTTCCTGCATAAAAGGCCTAGAGATAGAGGTCACTTCCATCTTCTCCCCCAAGGGGTGATTAGGGATTTCATCTTTTCTATCTAAGCTTTTCACTTGCCAAACCTTTTTATTTGGGGCCCTTTGGTTCTCAGAGGGGGGCTTAGGTTGCCTAGATTCTGCCTTAGTTTTGGTGGGACATGACTTTGCCCAGTGCCCCACTTTTTTACAATGAAAGTAGGCAAAGGGAATAGATTCATATTCAATATGTTGCTTCCATGTTCCCAGCTTTGAAACTAGATCTATCTGATCCGACATATCTCCATCATGGACTACCCCTATGGAAAACCTAGCATGAGTGAGTCTCCTTTTAGAGGCTGTAACTGGGTCTATAGAAAGTAGTTCACCAAAATAGTTTGCAATTCTAGAGAATATACTTTCAGGCCAATATTCTAGAGGCAGGTATGGCAACTTAACCCAGATAGGAACTTGTGATAGAAGAGAGTCTTTCATATTCAGATTCAGTTGCCATTTATGGAGAACGAAGGCTATCTTTCCAACCATCCAGGGACTTTCGCAAAGAATCAAGAGTTTATCTTCTTTGCACGAAAAAGAAAAGGACAAAAGGCCTTTGGGAAGGGCCAAAATTTCAACATTACCCTTAAGGGACCATTTTCATTTGAAATAGGTCCTAACAATTTCAATATTAGGATGTGGCCCCATGTATTTTCCTACCAAAGAGTTTGACATACTATTAATGTTGTGATCCAAAACCGGATCAGGAATAGAGATAGCAAACTTACCTTCAGAAGGATCAAATAAATTCTTGATAGGAGGGAGTGAGGATTTACCAGTTGGTCTAGTTCCAAATAGAGAAGACCATTTTTTAGATTCTATTCCTCTCACCCCGGAGCCATCACATGGAATGGGCCCCCCACAGTTCCCTTCCCCCAAGGGCCCAGAGGGACCCTCAGTCTTTTCTGGCAAGGTATCACCAGTTTGCTGAATAGCAGTAGCTTCCAGAGAGTCCGAAGGCTTATCCTTCTCCCATATGGGACTAGATACGATCTGGCCACTCCCATCATTGGAACCAGGGTTCCCATCTTGTGGAGAGTTTGAATTTTGAATTCCCCTATTGCCACTTCCTTCCCCCATTTTCGGAGCTCTATCTTTTTTGATACTGACAAACTATTATGTGTTTATTAGTTATGTTATATTTCAGTTGATGATTAGCTTAACATGGTTTAGATAGGTTAATCATATGCAATTCATTAAGATAGTTGAAATGTAATATGTATGAATGTTTATGAATATTATTTTATGTTTCATGCAATTTGAATTGTATATGAAGTTGAGGAATATCTTGGAAATTTATGTGTTGTAAGTCCTAATAAATACTTGTCATTGAATGTTTCTTAAAAAGAATTATTTCATTTATCTATTGTTGTATGTATGCTTATCTAGTTCCTTGAGGTTCCTCACAAGGGACATTACGACTTTAACTATATAAAATTCATACAAGTTACTTTCCCTTAAACTATAAGTGTTTGTGTTCCCTAAAATACAATGCCTATAGTGTAAAATATCCATATGCTTTTTTTATGTTTAAAACCATGTATAGGTTTTTGACATTATAGTCATTGCTTGTTGGTAGCAAAGATGAAAGAACCACTTTATGGGCAAAAAATGCATATAGGTTAAGGAAACTTAATTCGTATGCACCTTTGGTCTCCAAACTTTAGTGTTATCACTTTGGCATCTACCTAAGTGTTATGAAACATATGTTTTTGAGAGAGAGAGAGGGGGAGAGAGGTGGTGGAGAGATGGGAAGGGTGGGGAAGATGAGAGAGAGAGAGAGAGAGAGAGAGAGAGAGAGAGAGAGAGAGAGAGAGAGAGAGAGAGAGAGAGAGAGAGAGTTCTATTCCCAAAGGATTTATGCCAGTTGAAGCTTTAAAACCCCATATACATTTCTATTGAGGTGATCAATTACATGGATTTTAAATCTGATCTAACTACTTAATTGAAAAGAAATATCACATAGTATTAGAGTAGTAAGGTAGACTGTTTATATTAATATCTCAATATATCTTATAGCTCCTTTATTAAGTATGTATTTTATCAATTCCCTTAGTCTTGGCTTTCTTATCCTAGTCACCTAGTGACTATAAATTCCATCTTCTACCTATATCTCCCTTTAGGATTCCAACCCTTTGATAATAGACTTTTAACTTATTTGTGAATTGCTATTGCCAGATTACACCTTTATCTCTTTGGACCAATGTCCATAGCCTATTTTTTGGTCAGCAACATTCTCTTAAAAGAATCCTTGACTTTTCCTCATGTCAACTAAACTTCTCTTGTGGGAATATGTCTTGATAGATTACCTATAAAGTTTGAAAATAACCATCCCAATTTTTATTAATTAAACATTGCGAGTAGCCTTTTAAAGTAAAAAAAGAGGTTGATTCGAAATTAAAAAAAAAAAGAAAAAAATAATTTTTCATTAGATGAGAGAATCTTCTCGAAAAGGGTATTTTTTGTTTTTGGTTAATGATAAATTTACTATTCAAGAGGCGACGCTGACCAAAAATAGTCAAATTTATCTATGTTGGACTTCAAAATATTATAATGAGAAAAATATACATGAAAATTTAAATTATTTTTATTTAACACTGCATATGTATATTCTCTATTTGGAAAAAAACAATCAAAAAAAAATAAGTCCATTTTCATTTTCTTGTGTGGCGCCGACTAGAACCCCCTATGTTCAGTATTTTTCAGCAATGAAAAATTTGTCTTTGAAATTATAAGAAAAATATCAATGTTTTTCCTAAATTTTTTTCAAAATAATAGACATAAATTTCATTGATATTTCTACATTTGGTTAGTTTACATCATTTCAAAATTCAATTTAGAAATGTCACTTTTCTGCGGTCGAAGTTAAAAAGTTTTATTTCTGTTGGTCGGCGCTTTTATAAAAGTGTGACATAACATTGAGTTTTTATCCAGAAAAATTATCAATGATTTTTAATATAATATTCTCCCCCTTTGGCAATTAATTTAATACTCACATCTTCTCATTCTCTTTGCCAACTTCTCATTCTCTCCTCCTTTTCCATCAAGGAAAAAGGCTTCGAGTCAAAAAAATGTTAGCTCTTTCTATTCAAATCCTCAAAACTCACAACAGCAACTAACGTCCCCCTTAGAGATAGCCTCAAATAATTAATCCAAAATAATAATATTCATGTTACTGACTTTAATGATACACCACTGTATGCATTTAGTTTAGAAAAAGGATGGGAAATAATCGCCAATTTCTCCCAGAGATATTCAAAAATATCCTTACCAAGCACTTTAGTAAAGATATCGACAATATATTCTTTTGAAGGTTCATAATCAAGCTTTGCCTCATTCTCCAATACTTTATCTCTCAAGAAGTGATACTAGGTTGAAATGTGTTTCATTTTTTAATGTAATACCACATTCTTAGATATATTTATTGTATTGGTATTGTCACAAAAGATAGAAATGGATTCATCAAACAATATTCAAGTGTCCTTTAGAGTTTGTTTCATCCATAATACCTATTTATAGCAACTAACAACAAAAATATATTCAGCTTTAGTAGGAGATACAGATACCAAATCCTATTTCTTACTCGACTAGGAAACCAACCATGTTCGAAGACAAAATGCACCCCCACTTGTACTTTTCCAATCATCCACAAAACCAATCCAATTTGCATCGATATAAGCAATAAGAGTGAAATTAGATCTTCTAAGATACCATAGACCATAGTCTTCCATTCCATTTAAGTATCTAATAATTCTTTTATCAGCATCAACATGTGTTTTTGTGGGATCTTGCTAGAATCTAGCCACAAGCCAAATGGCATGAATGATATCTAACTTGGTAGTATTTAGATATAATAATCATCCAATCACTAATTCTATATTCATTCCCATCAGTATTTGGATATTTAACATCTTTACTAGACTTACAATGAGTAGTCATATAGGAGTACATACAGGTTTATGATTTTTCATTCTAAACTTCTTCAACATTTCCTTAACATGCTTAGATTGTGAAATAAATTACCATCATCCTTCTAACTAACTTACAAACTAAGAAATAAATTCATGTCCCCAATGATAGACATTTTGAACACTTCTTGCATCTCATCAGAAAACTTCTTGTATATACCAACATTTCCTCCAATGGTTACATCATCCACATAAACAACTATAGTTGATATATCATTTTCCTCAACCTTAAAATACATATTACTATAAGTATTACCTTTTTGAAATCCCTACCTCAACAAATACTGGTCAACCCTTGCATACCAAGCTCTAGAAGCTTGCTTCAATCCATACAATGTTTTCTTCAATTTGCACACCATTTATAGAGTGTCTAATAGATTGAATCCTTTTGTTTGTTCTATATGTTGGAAATATGATGGATTTGGTTAAGTGTTGTCATTGATGTCAACATTGTATCCCAGTTGGATATGACCCTTCTATCCCGGTTGGACCTATCTCAATTTGTCCTGGTGTTTATCTTGGTTTTGGTTTCGATTTTGATCTGGTATGATGAGATACTTGGATGTGGTTTTGGATACTTATTCTAGATGGTTATATGCTTTTCATATTCTGTTGGTTTATGTTTTGGTACTTTGGTAACTATCACTTATGTTTAAGGTTGGTATTTCCTAGTATCTGTTAGCTTTACTAGTAAGTGATATTTGATGTTTTTATCAGACGATTTTGGTTTGGCTTATGGAATCGATTTCTCTCATGTTGAAGGTTCTTCTTGATTGTATTCTAATTGTTTGGTTACTTTTCATTGGTAGACATGCTTTTATGGTGGTCCTATTTGGATCTGATTAGACTTTCTATGTTACTTCATTGAGGGTTTCTACGAGTTGGTGAAACGTGCTGGATTTTGGTCTTAACAAAATTTTTGGCAGATATAGTTGTTTGGATATTTGAATCAGGTCCATTCTATGTAATGTAAATCATAATATTGGTCTCGTGATACTATGTAATATAAGTTTGTTTATTATGAGTTTTTGGGTTTAGGGTTTAGCTGACCTTATCATAAGGTTGATGATCTGTATTTATAGGTGACTTATTCATGTAATTTTGATATCGATAAGAGGTGTGGGATCAATGGTTATGTCTGCATTATCAGAGGAAGGTTTATGTGCGAACAAATGATATATCATTTGGTAGAAGGTTTTTGGTATTGCAGGATAGGCATATGTGCTTAATTGAAATTGTATCAAGAATTAGGAGATACTAATTTCATAGTTCATTATTTTTGGATTGTAGTTTGATGTTTTGTAAGTCATTGAGACTTCTCTTTTGTGATTATCAGTGAGCTCTAGGCAGTTGGCCTGATTGCAAGTGCAATCCCCATTGTAATTATTTCACATACTACTGCAGAAGTATTATCTGATTGTAGGTAGGGTTTCCCACTGTAGTTTTTTCCTTTACCAAGTTTTCCAGTCAAAGATATTGGTATTGTGTGTACTATGCTTTCATTTTATAGCCTTCATTGTGTTGGTTTCTTTGTGCTTCGGTTTAAAGGTTATTGATATGCAATAGTTCTTATTTATGATAGTAAACTGATTCACCCCCCCCTCTTAGTTTACTCTCGGTATCAGATCTATTTAACAATTGGTATCGGAGGATTGGTCCTCTCTTCAAAATCTTAACCACTTGAGGAGATCTGATGGTAACTTCATGTAGTTCTACATTCAACCCTACTAGAAGGAGAGTCCTAGATTTGATTAACAAACTATAAAATATGGAATAAGAAAATGAAGATTCATCTAGAATGTCTTGGAACTGAAGTTTGGGAGATAGTGGAGAAATGGTATATACCTCATGATCCTAATTTTGGAACACTGGCACCTACTGATGAACATAAGAGGGTTGAAAATGATGTTAAAGCAAAAAGAGCATTATTAAGTGCCCTATCTGATGAAAATCTATTAAATGTAATAGAGTTAGAGAATGCAAAGCTGATCTGGACAAATCTTGAAACTCTTTATGAAGGTGACCAAGCCTTAAAGATTGCAAAACTTGAAGGTTTGCAGGTAAGATATGAAACTTTGAAGATGGAAGAAGATGAGAAGATAAGTTCTTTCATGGATAGAGTAAATGAGACTGTTATGGGAATCAAATGTTGTGGAGGACCACATAGTGAGCATGAAATTGTGTCAAAGGTTCTAAGAGTTCTACATCTGGCTTATAAGATGAAGGCTACTGCAATCAATGAACTCCAAACAATGTCAAGTACCCTTGTTACCAGAGATAATCTACTTGGGAAATTGACTTCTTTTGAACTTGATGAACTTGGAGATCAAAGTGCTACTTGTTAGGCCCAATATGGAAAGCTAATGTACTAAGAGGGGAGGGGTGAATCAGTACTCCAGAACTTTTCTTGAATAATAACTTTACTGTTATGCATAAACAGAATAGTGCAGTAACATAAAATAAAGCTAAAACAAATAGATAACAATCATACATGATTCACTCCATAACACATATATTTTGGTTACACGGAAACTCTTGGTTAGAGAGAAAAACTGCGGTGGGTATGGCACCCACAACTTCACTACTGCAATAATAAAGAGTGCTCGGTTAGAGCTACATATTAGCTATTTCTAATAGCTTACCCTGTTAGGAGTAACAAGAACTATTAGATCTACCCTGCTAAAGGATTTTACAACACTTAATCTAAATGCTGCACCTAGTTAGAGGCTTTACAATTTATAGACTTGATTAGAGTCTTTTACCCTATTAAAGGTTTCTCTTACAACTTCACAATATTATAATTAAATCATTACAAATATCTGCAACTTTATATCTGAAATGTTATAGTAGATTCTATGTGCTCAGGATAGATTACCTTTCTTATAGCATACCTTAGTAACCCATATAGTAACTTGGTAAACCCTTATGTTTACTCTGTTCTTCGACTGTTCTTTGAAAACCTTCTCGGTGACCTCTATGTCTCTGTAACAATCTTCTTACACTCATGTATACACCCTTAACTCATGCTGTATAAATAGATGTCTTAAGATGGTGATCCAATTCATTGCTTTGATCTTACAAACATGATTCCTCGAATGAATAACTATACAAAATATTTCATTGGTTAGATTGATCTCAAAATCATACACAATCTTCTAGTGCAATTTCCAATGTAATAATGGTTAGATGTGCCTCAATCTTGTAACACATTTTCATATGCATGTCTAGGTTCAATGAATTTGGTAACACATTTCACTCGATGTATATCAACTCGGTGTGTCATCTTTGCTACTTGGTAGGCATAAAAAGATACTCAGTAGATAGCTTGGTGTATACTGTGTTATGTGACTGCTTTCCTCTATAACCGACTAGACTGTGCATCTTGACTTCTCTATGTATACCAACTGCATGATTCAGTAGTGTTAACTGACTAGAGTATATAGTATGACTTTGAATATAAAAACTAATGGCAATTTGATAAGTAGTAACAATCTCCCCTTTTGACATTAGTTGAGATGTTTGACAAAAACTACTTTCAAAGTCATAACTCAAAAATCTATATACTTTGCAAAATGACTATACTTGACAGTATATACAATAGTCATTGAAATAGTATATTCAGATATACTCCCCTTATCATTATACTATACATAACTCTGATTTTGCATGCTCAGTTCTGTGCTTGTGTGCTCTGCTTATTGTCCTTGGATACTCTGCATACTCTGCTCGGTATACTCCCCCTGTATACAATACTCTGAATACTATATCAAAACTGTATCACCAAAACTGTATTACTCCCCAAATATATAGTATTACTCCCCCTTTTTGACAAACATCAAAAACTTAATTTCCATCCAGGGGTGGTAACTGGTCAAAAATGTATTTGTACTTTTTTCGAGCATCGATGAGAGTGACAAAGAGTGCATCCTTTACACTTTCCATTAAAGAATTTTGTGCTTGAATATTAGCCAATAGTGATATTAAGTCATCAAGAGTGCTTCCCTCTTGTGTAGTAGATAGGCATGTGGCTCGGTTAATCTATTCTTGAACTGATGAAAGATGAGGAAGGAATAATGTCTGGAGTGTCATTATATCCATCCTGATCTTATGTTTTTCATTTCTAAGTTCCAATTATTGAGCCATGAGCTGTTGAAGCTTGGTATAAAAATTTTGAACTGAATTGGGCTCTGGGGTCAACTTATTTGAGAGATTGGTGATCTCTTTCTCAATTGCATCTATTTTATTCTTAATGTCTTTAATGAATATAGAAAATGTACAAAGTTTCTGAAATAAATAAAGAATGTGCTTGAGTTGAGGGGACAACTTAGCAATGAATTTGACAAGTTTGACTTTGCCAATAGCTAGAGCTTTCTATACATCTTCTATCATTTTTGTAGTAAGCTCCTTGTCTTTTAGCTTGCTCAAATACTAAGATGCATCAACTCTAGATGTTTCTATTTGATTAAGGAGTTCATCCAGTTCAATGTGGATGGCTGCATCAGTTGACACTGTAGCTGTAGGTAGCATATCGGATAGTAGTGTCTTCACCTTCTGAAGTGCTGTATTCTTCTTTTGTATGGCCATTTGTTTTTCTTGTTTAGCCTTTGCTTTGCATATTTCACCAAAATCAATGAATGCTTGGCCCTTTAATTTTGATATATCCACATTGGGAAACACTATTGGTTTAGATAAAGCAACTTTGAAACTATGCTTTTTCACCTTCTTCTCTTTACCTTTGGTTGGTTGGACCAAGACAATAGCTTGAGAGGCTTGCTGACCCTCAGTAGGTTGCTCGGTAGAGGCAACAATTTGGTCGGTTCCTGTACCCACTGTGGTGTCTTTTGGTGTCTCAGTACTAGGTGTCTCAACTACTACATTTTCAGTGCTTGAAGGTGCTTGAGAGGTCTATTCTAGAGTAGTATCTTCTCCTATTGTAGACTTGTGACATTCGGTGCCTTGTGCAGTATCCTGAGGAGCTTCAGTAGAGACAGGTTGAGTGATCGGTGGATAAGGCTGAACTTGTTCTAATATAGATTCACTAGAAACAAGTTTTGCATATGTAGTGCCTTCTATGATTTCCTGCTCTGGTTCCTTTGTATCTATGACATCTTCATCTATTTGAATAGTGTCAGCCGGGTCTTGTTTGGTAACATCAAGACAATGCTCAGTGACATCAACGATTTCAACTATAGATTGTTCACCGACATCTTTGATTTTGAAGATTTCTTGCCATTTTGCTTTTGTCTCATTTTCTACATCAATATATAGCCCATTCATTAGTTTTAAGGCTCTTTGTTTGACAAGAAATTTTGAATTGTAGGTTGTCAAATGTTCCTTTATTTCTGCTACAGACATATCAGGAAATAGATGGACTAGACTTCTTTCTTTGATTTGTTTCTCTGAGTCCATTGCATACTTCCACCTGTTATCAATATGCAAGTAAAGTTCATTTGGAAGTGACTTTACTAGTTCCAATGGAGCTAACTGGAACTTTAGAAGTGTGTAGATGGCAGCTTCTTCAATTTGTCTCTTGTCATCATTATTTCTAGTTTCATACTTGACATATCTAGAGGAACCAAATCTGCCATATTCTTTCAGATTGGCACAGAAGTTTTCAACACTATGTATATTTACCTTCTTGCTCTTGACAATCTAGAATTTGTTTGCATCTTCAGATTCTGTATCACTAGACTCTTTTGCCAAAATGAGTCTCCAAGTATATTTCTTGTAGGTCTTGGTTACCTTTGGAGTAGTAACACTCTTTTGTTTCTTACTCGGTGATACAGCTGATGCTCTAGTGTTAGGTCTCTTTGTTGGAGGAGTCAGTAGGGCCTTTGAAGTGTCCTATTTCTTTCTTTTTAACACTTTACCCTTAGGCATTTTGGTGCTCAGTGTTATAGTTGCCTCTTGAGCTTCTGATTCCTCTTCGGTGATGGCAAGAGTTCCTTTGATAGGTGTGGAGGAAGAATCTTCTCTGAATTTCTCCGTTAGAACCTTTATCATCTTTGTTGCTTTCCTTGTAGCTTTGGGTACTACAATGCTCATTTTTACTTTTCCCTTCACTTCTTCATAGCTTCCATACCTCAGCTCAGTAGCATGCCTTGGTAATGTAAGAAATGCATCAATTTGCTATTGTGTGATGTCAAAGTCAATCTCGTAACCCATAGGTGGCAAAGATTGAGTTCTTGGTTCCACAACATTCACATAACAATAGTCAGTGTCTACCTCAAAGCATATATCATCTTTATATTTCTCCACTAGCTGGGGTGGAATTTGGTACCTGTTGTGCATCTTCTCCTAAAATTTACTGAAATAATCATCCATTATGTCATTGAAATTATCACCTAGCTTCTTGATAAAGTCATTAATCTAATGGGTGATTGGTCGGTGTAGCTCCCAAACTACTTTACCGACTGATGGAAAGCATTTTTCAAAGTAGAAAAACATGCATACAAGAAGTGAACCAAACTTTATAGTATTTGACGAGTTGTTCTTCTTCGACTTCCTTATTGTGTTTAGATTCTCAAACAGGTTTTTCAGTAACACTTCACATAAGTCAATTTTCATTCCCTTTTTCACAATTTTATAAGCTATGTCAACTGCTGCACAGGGTACACTGCTTTCCCTTGCTGATTGGAAGAAACAATAACCAATTACTCTAATGGCAAACTTAAGTTCTGCGTGGCATTGTTCAATTTTAGTCCTCTGTAATTAGATTCTACTCCAGTTAAACTGATCAATTCCTTCTATGATATCATCTTTTGAGCTCGTGCATGATCATAACCGATGATCACATGAATGATTTCCTTGGTGATTTTAAATGGTTTCTCTTCTAGCCACATGAAATCATCATGAACTCTGCTCAAAACAAACTTGACCCATTGGGGCTTGAACACACAAGGATAGGTTAGGGCTTCAATCAATCCTTTGATTTTGATGTGTTCCTACTTGTTGTTTAATACACCATTCATACATAATTTATCATAGGTGTCTCTTATCTCAACATGACCGAGTTCTTCAACATGACATTTGGTGAAGAATCTCACATCTTTGACTAACAAAACTTGATCCGGGATGAGTGAAAAGGCTGTTTTGTCATCTAGTTTAGAGGCGAATTTAGGAGTTAATGAGTATTTCAATGAGGGCTTCTCTACATTCTTGACGATAATGGGATCTTGGATCTTGGGTGCCATTTAGGATTTCAGGTAAAAACTAGTAAAGAGTCCTTAGGGTTTTAGAATTTCAAACGACAGACACTTCACACTCAGCAGATAATAACAATTTGATAAGATCGGTAAGCTAGCTTAACAGTGCATTGAGATTTGATGTAAATAGATTGAATTTGCTTTGAATGAGGTTTGATCACCTTGGAATCACTCTGCTCTGCTCTTTCGAAAACTTGGTAAGTGTAAATGACCGTGAAGATGCTTTTAAGTATACAAAACACCTTATTGGGCTCTGTGTGGGTTAGGTCAAAAACATTAAATGCACTCGGTTCCTCTTTAACTGATTTACTCTCTTTTTTGTTTTAACCAGGTAACCAAATTTTCTTCATTTACTAACTTGATAGGCGTCCTATATTCATCGACTTGACAGGTTTCCCGTAAAGTACTTTTGATAGAATTTCAGACTTACTAATGCATCTTAACTATGTAGATTTTGAATTTAGTACATAATAGAATAGGAACTATTATGATTTTAACTTTTAGAGAATGCAGTCCCTTAATACCTTTACTGATTAATTTGGAATAGGTGCACCTAACTTGGTAGGTAAGGTGCTTTCTTCATTTCACACAATTTCCTTCTTTTTCCAAATCATCTTTAATTTTTTTTTGATTTCTTCAGTGTCTTTTCTAGGTTGATCTCTGCAATCTCCAGCCAAGTGTCCAACTTTGTGACAATGAAAGCATGCCATACTAGGATTTCTCCATGATCTTCGGTTATTCATTCCAAACCTTATAAAATAGTTAGCACTAATATGTCCATATTTTCCACAACATTCACACCATATCCTTGTATTGCAATCCCATGGTACTACTACATATTGTTGGTAAGGATCTGTGTGAGTTCGATAACCTCTAGTGTTTGCTCGGTGTGCAGACCACATGTATTTCTTTTGCTTAAGCCAGCACTTCTTGGTACTATGTCCATATTTATTGCAGTTTCTACAAAACCCTTTGTATTTTGCCTTTTGATAATTGTTAACAGACTTTGTCCTACATTGGTTAAATGTGTGACCATATTTATTGCAATTGTAACAATAACCATTGGACTTAGTGATATTCGGTTGCTTACCTTTTCTGATTTGGCATATGTTGGCAGTATGACTTTGATTTCCACAGTAGTAGCAAATAGGCTTCTTTCTTTTGATGTTATTCCTATTTCCAGCTTGCTTTGATGATTCTCCTCTCTTGTTAGTATGAATTCCTTTCTTGGTAGAGTCTTTTCCTTTGTAACCGAGTCCTGCATCTTTGTTAGGTCTTCTTGTATTCAGTTGCTCATCCAAAATCTTTGATGCTTCATAACTCTTCTTCGGTGTTTCTTTGGATTTCTTCTTTGTTACAAGTTCATCGGTCAACCTTGATACTTCAAGTTTCAATGCTTGATTTTCATCATTCTTCAGAATTGCTTCATGATGTGCACAACCTAGTTGATCTATCATATTTTTTTGAATCCCAATCAACCTTATGATTTCATCATTTTTATCAGGTACTAAGACTTCAAGTTGTTGTTTCCCTCTTTCTAGATCTCTTGCTTTATCCTTAGCTGTCCTTAATGCATCTAGATTGTCAGTCATTTGTGTGCTAAAATATTCATGTTCTCTTTTCATTGCTTTTAGTTGACCAGCCAGTGCTTTGTTCTTTTCTTTCAATACTTCAATCATTTCTTCAGTCTCTTCAAATATACTATTCTTAGATAATGTCTCAATTTGTTCCACTAACTCTTGAGAATCCTGCAAGTCATCAGATAATCTTTTTCTTACTTTCAGAGATTTTTGCATTTGCCTTTGCATGTCTGCAATCACTTGATTAGCATGATCCAACTCTTCTTGTAGATACACAATCCTCTGAGATTGTTCATAGCCTTCCATTAATAAAATCTTTCTCTCTAGGTAGTTAAACCCTTTTCCAAGATTCAAGCTCTGATACCAATTGTTAGGCCCAATATGGAAAGCTAATGTACTTAGAGGGGAGGGGTGAATCAGTACTGCAAAACTTTTCTTGAATAATAACTTTACTGTTATGCATAAACAGAATAGTGTAGTAACATAAAATAAAGCTAAAGCAAATAGATAACAATCATACATGATTCACTCCATAACACATATATTTTGGTTATGCAGAAACTCTTGGTTAGAGAGAAAAACTGCGGTGGGTATGGCACCCACAACTTCACTACTGCAATAATAAAGAGTGCTCGGTTAGAGCTACATATTAGCTATTTCTGATAGCTTACCCTGTTAGGAGTAACAAGATCTGTTAGATCTACCCTGCTAAAGGATTTTACAACACTTAATCTAAATGCTGCACCTGGTTAGAGGCTTTACAATTTATAGACTTGATTAGAGTCTTTTACCCTGTTAAAGGTTTCTCTTACAACTTCACAATATTACAATAAAATCATTACAAATATCTACAACTTTACATCTGAAATGTTATAGCAGATTCTATGTGCTCAAGAAAGATTACCTTTCTTATAGCATACCTCGGTAACCCATATAGTAACTCGGTAAACCCTTTTGTTTACTCTGTTCTTTGACTGTTCTCTGAAAACCTTCTCAGTGACCTATGTGTCTCTGTAACAATCTTCATACACTCATGTATACACCCTTAACTCATGCTATATAAATAGATCTCTTAAGACGGTGATCCAATTCATTGCTTCGATCTTACAAACATGATTCCTTGAATGAATAACTATACAAAATATTTCATTGGTTAGATTGATCTCGAAATCATACAAAATCTTCTAGTGCAATTTCCAATGTAATAACGGTTAGATGTGCCTTGATCTTGTAACACGTTTTCATGTGCATGTCCAGGTTCAATGAATTTGGTAACACATTTCACTTGGTGTATATCAACTTGGTGTGTCATCTTTGCTACTCGGTAGACACAAAAAGATACTTGGTAGACAGCTCGGTGTATACTGTGTTCTGTGACTACTTTCCTCTGTAACTGACTAGACTATGCATACCGACTTCTCTGTGTATACCGACTGCATGATTTGGTAGTTTTAACCGACTAGAGTATATAGTATGACTTTGAATATAAAAACTAATGGCAATTTGATAAGTAGTAACACTAGTAAAACTGAAACTGCATTTAAAGCATCTAACTCCGATAAGAAAAAGATAGATCGGAAGGAATTACATGTTAAAGATTTGGAGGACATTGAAAGGGAAGACAGATAACTTGAAGAGCTGGATGCCCTAATTGCTAAAAGAATTCCTAAAGGACTGACTAGAAGTAAGTATGAAGGAAAAGTGCCTTTCAGATTTTTTTCATGCAATAAGATTGGTCATTTGCTTCTAGATGCCCTGAAAGAGCTGCTAGGAATCATGAAAGATTTGTGAAGAATTATAAGCCTAATATGGAATATTTGAACAGACCTAGATTTAGAAGGAATAAGTATATATCATGCTATTATGCTGGTGATGATTATTTTGGTATTACTGATGATGATGATGATGAAGAAGAACTTGTAAGTGGAACTGGCAACAAAAGCTCAGGTAAAGATTGGGTCTTTATTGCTATCAAGGATGATTCTTCAAAACATGTCATTGAAAAAAAGGATGAATGGGTTATAGATAGTAGATGCTCATGTCACATGACCGGTGACAAGAGAAAATTTATAACAAGTATACAAGAATTTGATGGCAAACTAGTCAGATTTGGAGACAACAAGGCATGTAGAATCAAAGGGAAAGGAACAATATCATTAATGGTAAGACTAATACTGATAATGTTTATTATGTTGAAGGCTTGAAGCATAATATTTTAAGTGTAGGTCAGATGATGGATAGAGGATTTCATTTACAATTCAAGGATGGAAAATACAAGATCATCAATAGATCTGGATTGGAAAGTGCTTCCGGAACCCAAACCAATGGAAATATTTTTCATTTGAACTTTGGTGGGAAACCTCATTTGATTGCTTAGATTGATGAAAGTTGGTTATGGCATAAGAGGATGTGTCATGTAAATTTAATTGCATAGTGAAGATCAATTCAACATAGTCTGTCAGAGATTTTCCCAAGATTGTTAAGCCTTATAATCTGGTATGTAGAAAATGTTAAATGGGTAAGCAAGTAAAAACTTCTTTTAGAAGAATACATGATAAATCTAATGAAATTCTTGATCTTATTCATAGTTATCTATGTGGATCAACAAGGACTAAATTTTTTCAACGGGATAGATATTTTATGTTACTTATCGATGACTACTCTAGAATGATGTGGGTTGCATTTTTAAAAGAAAAATTAGAAGCTCTTGAGAAATTTAGAATCTTCAAAGCTATGGTTGAGACAGAGACAAGATTGAAGATAAAATTCTTAAGATCAGATCAAGGAGGTGAGTTTACATCTGGTGAACTCAACAAATTTTGTGTGAAGAATGGAATCAGATGATAACCTTCTGCACCTAGAATTCCACAACAAAATCGATTGGTGGAAAGGAAAAATAGAACCATATTGGATGCAGCAAGGATAATGATGACTAAAGATAAATTATTTTATATCTGTTGGAGAGAAGTTGTCAATAACATTGTATAAACTTTCAACAAAGCACACATAAAAGGTGATATCTATAAGACTACTTATGAATTATGGTTTGGTCATACCCCTACTCTTATATATTTCTGAATATTTGGAAGTAAATACTACATTAGAAGGGATGATGCATTGGGAAAATTTGATCCTAGAAGTGATGAAGGAATATTTTTTGGTTATTCTACTTAAAGTAAAGCATATAGATGTTATAACAAAATATTGAATAAGATATTGAAGAGCATAAATGTTGGGTGAACTCACAATACTGATTCCCACGTTTTGACCAACTTTGACACTTAGATGAACATTTTGAAAAAAACCTTCGCTTTCCAACACCTATAACTTTTAAACCGTTAAGAACTTGAAGATGATGTTGTTGGCATTACAATAGAAAGGGGATTGTTGGCATTTCAATAAGGATATTGAGAAGGTTGTTGGAGATTGTTGATATAACTAAAGAAGGATGATTACTGTCTTAATAATATTATTTTATCATTGATGTCAAGAAATGTATTTTCTAATTCAGTATGCTCTTGCTATATCTTGAGAAGTATGTCTTGATGAGTATTAAGAGGTCGGTAAGTGACATAGAAAGAATGTGATAATAAAGGGGAGAAATAAGTTATTCAATGGGCAACTATTACCGAGTTAAACAATGATGAGATCATGTTGTTTTGATTGTTTTGATATCTTACACATGTTGTTGATTATAAGTTTAATATTGTATTATGTCACTGAGAAAGGAACCTAGTTGGTAAACCGTAAGGTACCTAGTCGGTAAACCCTAAGGTTATCGATATCAATTAACAAAGGCAGAGTGTCTACCAAGCGAAGTTCAGTATTAACCGAGTAAGAACCGAGTTATAATAGATCACATTGGATGGATAAAAGAATTATTTAATGAAGGATGTTGATGAGCTGGAGATGAACAAATGATTGGTTTGTCTTGCAAGAAATTTGTTAAGGATCTACAGCAGTGGAAAATTAGGAGGAAGATCTATAGCACAGATTGAACTGAAATAACCTAGCACAAGTTCCTAGGAAGGAATGCAAGTTCCAAGGTGAGGTAAAAAATTTTCAGATCGAAGGATACATTGAACCTAGTCAAGTTTGATGATCTGATGGCTAAGATTGATCATGAGAAATGTGATCAAGGAAATTAAGCGGTCAAAAATTGTTTATAAATAAGGAATTGTTGATAAACAATATATGCGGGCAAATGTATGCACAGTGATACTACAAGAATGTTTACCGAGCTCAAAAGCTTGAAGATCTAAATGAAGAATAGATTGAGAAGCCCAACAAGCCCATCAAGGGATTAGATAAGTCTTATGGCAATATTGTTTTGAGAAAATAAGAATTTGCTTTAGCATTTTAGATTTGAAGTTGCAGATATATTTTTATTACTGTTATTTTGTAAAGTGACAGAAAATCTCTTAACCGAGTGGACCTAACAGTCTTATTTGTAAATCCTGTAGCAAGGTAACATTCTAAATGAGTGTTTGAAATCCTTTGACAAGGTCACTTCTAACAAAGTGCAAGACTCTAACAAGTCTGAGGGAAATCCCTTAACTGGGTCACATCTAGCAATGTGTTTGTAATCTTTAACATGATTTTCTTTTAACCGAGCATACTCTAGAGGGTATATTTCTTAGTGGGTCCAAAATCCCACAGTGGTTTTTCCCTATTTGGGTTTCTACGTTAAATTTGGTGTTATATGTGTTGTGATAATTATCTATTCATGAGTTTGAATGTTTTACAGTTTTGGTTATATATTGAAGATTAAGTTTGTATGATTCACCCCCCCTCTCATCTTTTTTACTATTAGCATCATAGCTTTACAATTGGTATCAGAGTTGAGGACTCCAGAAGAAAATTTTAAAGGTACTTGAGGCAAAGATCCGAAGATGTATAAAAGGGATGCACCAAAGCTGAACAAGTCAAGTTTCTCCACATGGCAGAAAAGGATGAAGCTACACTTATCAGGTATTGGAGAATATGCAACATATTATTTGGAGAATGATTACATAGCACCTAGCACCAACCTGATGACCTTGGAAGAGATAAAAGAAAAGCAAGAACATATTCAAGCTATGATTGAAAAAACATCAGCATTGACCGACTCAAAGTTTAATGATCTAGAAGGCTGTAATGATGCAAAAGCAATGTGGACCAAGATCATATCTGTGTATGGCGGTGGTGAACATGTCCAAAGAGAACAAGTAGATAGTCTAAGAGGACAACTTGAATCCATGAGAATGAATGAAGGTGAGAACATAACCTAATACAATACAAGGTTAAAGGAAATTGTCAATCAAATTAAAGGAGCAGGAGGAACTATTGAAGAAAAGGATGTAACAAGTAAGTTGTTGAGAACCCTTCTACCTGCTTATGCCATTCGAGTCTCTGCAATCAATGAATTAAGGTATGTACCAAACATGCTAGTCTCTTTGGATGCCACTATTGGTAAGCTACATGCATTTGAGTTAAGTAATTTTGATAACAGTGGGTCTTCGGTAAATAAAGTAGAACCTGCATTCAGTTCTTTTCATATTGGTGAATCCGATGACAATAATGATAGAATGAATAAGTGTTCTGAAGGAAATCACAGTGGAGCAAGTGAGAGATTTCATAAAAACATGGAAGAAGTACACAAACAGTATGAGGAAATCAGAAAGCAAGAAGAGTTTGAAGCAGTATTGGCCAGAAGGTTACTAAGAGGCAAAGGTAAGTATAAAGGAAAGCTACCTTTAAAATGTTTCAATTGTGATAAAATAGGACATATGGCTTCTAACTGCCCTGACAAAGAATCTAGTGAAAAGAGAGAATACCAAGAAGACAAACATAAAGACAATCACTATAGAGGACACCAAGACTTCAGAAGGAGAGACAGAAAGACATGCCTAGTAGTTGATGAGGAATCCAACGATGATAAATCTGATGAAACTGATTTAGAGGAAGTTTTTTATGCAGCTATTAAAGATGGATTAGATGAAGAAAGGTATGAAGAAAAATCTCTAATATCTTACATAAATAATAATGATTCTTGGATCATAGACAGTGGATGCTCACATCACATGACAAGTGATAAACACAAGTTTGTTAAACTAGAAGACTATGAAGGAGGATATGTAAGATTTGGTAATGATGCACCATGTCCGGTGAAAGGTAAAGGATCTATAACACTTCTTGACAATGCTAAATGTGATGATGTATACTGGGTTGAAGGTTTGAAATACAATTTGTTGAGTGTAGCATAGCTAAACAATATAGGATACCGAATAGAATTCTAGAAGGGATGTGTCAAAGTTCATGACAAACATGGAAAGTTGGTTGCTACCAGGACACAAACAAAAGGTAATGCATTTCATCTTGACTCAACTCAGAACAAATGTCTATATGCAAAAATAGAAGATACCTGGTTACGACATAAAAGGTTTTGTCATGTAAATTTTGATAATCTGATCAAAATAAGTAAGAAACACTGAGTAAGAGGTCTACTGAGCCTAGAAAAACCTGAGAATGCTATGTGTCGAGGATGTCAGATGGGTAAGATGATAAGATCAAGCTTTACAAGTAAGTCCTACACTTCTAAAGGAATTTTAGATCTAGTACACACTGATCTTTGTGGTCCTATGAAAGTTCAAAGTTATTATGGTGACAAATATTTCATATTATTTGAGGATGATTACTCAAGGATGATGTCAATTATGTTTTTAAAAGAAAAATCAGAAGCTTTTCAAATGTTTAAATGGTACAAGGCAAGAGTTGAAAATGAAATAGGAAGACAGCTGAATGTCTTAGATCTGATAGAGGAGGAGAATTCACTTCTGATGAATTTAACTTACTCTACAATGATCATGGTATAAAAAGGCAAGTGTCTACATGGAGAACACCTCAGCAAAATGGGATAGATGAGAGAAGAAACAGATCAATTGTAGATTGTGCCAAAACCCTGATGATAGAAAAGAGGGTACCTCAAACATTTTGGAGAGAAGTAATCAACACTACTATTTACACCCTGAATCGAGTACAACTAAAGAAAGGAACTATGAAGACACCATATGAAATCTGGTATGACAAGAAACCTAATGTAAGTTATTTTAAAATCTTTGGAAGTAGATGTTATGTTCACAAAGATGACAGAAATGAGAAGTTTGATCAAAAACACCAGGAAGGAACGTTTCTTGGTTATTCTTCTAGAAGTAAAGCATTTAAATGTTTGATCAAATCATTTAACAAAATAGTAGAAAGTGCAAATGTGAAAATTGATGAATTTGTAGAAAGAAATGATGAAGAAAATTCCAAAGAACCAAAAAATTATGAAGAATTTGTTTATGTTCAACTGAGAAGTCCTACCGAGAAATTTGCTGAAGTAAATGAAGATAATATCCAGTTACTGAGTGATGAAGAAGATCATAAAGAGCCTACCGAGCCTATATTAGCCAAATACGTCAGAAGTAATCATGCATCAAGTCAGATTTTAGGAGATAAGGATGATCTAGTGATGACAAGGAACAAACTGAGATAGAACACATGTCTGATATCTGAATTTGAATCGAGAATAGTAAAAGAGGCATTTTACAATGAAGATTGGGTAAATGCTATGACAGAAGAGATTTATCAAATCAAGAAGAATGAAACATGGACATTGGTCCCAAGAGCAGAGGACAAAAATGTAATCGGTATAAAGTGGATCTTCAGAAACAAGCTAAATGAAAACAGTGAGGTCATTTAGAACAAAGAAAGATTAGTTTGTAAAGATTATGCTCAAGAAGAAGGAATAGATTATGGTGAGACTTTTGCACCTGTGGCTAGACTTGAGGGAGTAAGAACATTGTTGGCATATGCTACTTTCAAAAATTTCAAGGTATATCAAATGGATGTTAAATCTGCATTTTTGAATGGTATACTAGAAGAAGACGTTTATATTGAACAGCCTGAAGGATTTGTTCAAGACAAGAGTAAAGATCAGATATGTAAATTAAACAAAGCTTTATATGGTCTGAAATAAGCACCTAGAGCATGGTATGAGTGACTGCTCTCTTACTTGATCAAGATTGGATTTATAAGGACAAGTGAAAATAATAATATGTACATGAAGAATGATGAGGACAATGGAATACTGATCTCACCCATATTTGTTGATGATATTATTTTTTGTGGAAATGATTCTCTATGAAAGAACTTTGGAAATGAAATGTGCAAAGAATTTGAGATGTCATTAATCAGTGAGATAAAGTATTTTATAGGTTTACAAATATTGCAAATGAAAGATGAGATTTTCATTACTCAATCCAAGTGCATAAAGGAAATCTTGAAGAAATTTGGAATGGAGGATTCTAAACTTGTAAGTACTCCTATGACTACTAACTATAAACTATCAAAGACTGATGAATCTACATCTGTTAATGAGACACTTTATCGATCTATGATTGGAAAGCTGCAATATGTTGTTCACAGCAGGCCAGATATAGCACATGTAGTAGGAATAGTTGCAAGAGTTTCTGTAGATCCCAAAGAAACCCATATGACAACAATCAAGAGAATTTTCAGATACCTGACAAGCACTAAAGACTATGGCTTAGTTTATGAAAAGAGGAATGATTTTAATTTAAGTTTATACTGATGTTGATTGGGCAGTAAACATTGATGATAGGAAAAGCACAAGTGGTGGAGCTTTCATTTTGGGAGATAGACTAGTAAGTTGGCTTAGGAAGAAACAAGGATGCATTTCACAATCAACAACTGAAGCTGAATATGTCGCTATAGCATTGAATTGTACCAATAATGCATGGATCAAACAATTGTTGGAAGTTATAAATGAGAAAGTTACCGAGCTAGTAACTATATTCTATGATAATACTAGTGCCATTAACATTTCAAAGAATCCAGTAATGCACTCTAAGACAAAACATATCTCTATAAAGTATCATTATCTTAGAGAAGAAGTTCAAGAGAAGAAAGTTGTGCTAGAATATATCAGTTCAAAGGAGCAAATAGTAGACATCTTCACAAAGCCACTGCCAAGGGACACTTTTGAGTATCTCAAAAGCAAGTTAGGGGTCCTACCCCTATCTTCTACTCACTGACAAAGTTTGGTGAAAGCATCAATTCGATTACTCTATTGAATATTATTTGTGGATTGATGCTGATTTACGCACTTTAGGAGGTTTTCTAAGGTGTGCAGGAAATAGTGATTGGAGACAAGTTTCTTTGACTGAGACTGAGATAATACATGTGTAACATAGCAAGGCAAATCACTTCACAGGGGAAGAAACCATGAATTAGGGCTTTTTCTTTTTTGGCATTGTTGTCAAAGGGGGAGAAGACTAAATGGAGAAGTTAGAATAAATGGAGAAGATAACAAAAAACCAATGCTAGGGGGCAAAGACTTTGGGAAAAGGTTCGATCAGCTCAAGGATAATAGGAGAAGACTATACAACAATCTGAATCTGAATCAGTTGGAACAAATCAAGTTGGTATTACCATTTAATTGTTGGTTTTGCCATCAATGCCAAAGGGGGAGATTGTTGGCATTACAATAGAAAGGAGATTGTTGGCATTTCAATAAGGATATTGAGAAGGTTGTTGGAGATTGTTGATATAACTAAAGAAGGATGATTACTATCTTAATAATATTATTTTGTCATTGATGTCAAGAAATTGATTTTCTGATTCAGTATGATGTTGCCATATCTTGAGAAGTATGTTTTGATGAGTATTAAGAGGTCGGTAAGTGACACAGAAAGAATGTGATAATAAAGGGGAGAAATAAGTTATTCAATGGGCAACTATTACCAAGTTAGACAATGATGAGATCATGTTGTTTTGATTGTTTTGATATCCTACACATGTTGTTGATTATAGTTTTAATACTATATTATGTCACCGAGCAAGGAACCTAGTCGGTAAACCCTAAGGAACCTAGTCGATAAACCGTAAGGTACCTAGTTGATAAACCCTAAGGTTATCGATATCGGATAACAAAGGCAGAATGTCTATCGAGAAAAGTTTGGTATTAACTGAGTAACAAACGAGTTATAATAGATCACATTGGATGGATAAAAGCATTATTTAATGAAGGATGTTGATGAGCTAGAGATGAACAAATGATTGGTTTGTCATGCAAGAAGTTTGTTAAGGATCTACAACAATGGAAAATTAGGAGGAAGATCTAGAACAAAAATTGAACCGCAATACCCTAGCACAAGTTCCTAGGAGGGAATGCAAGTTCCAAGGTGAGGTAAAATATTTTCAGGTCGAAGGATACATTGAACCTAGTCAAGTTTGATGATCTGATGGTTAAGAATGATCATGGGAAATGTGATTAAGCAGTCAGAAATTGTTTATAAATAAGGAATTGTTGATAAACAATATATGGGGGCAAATGTATGCACAGTGATGCTACAGGAATGTTTACCGAGCTCAAAAGCTTGAAGATCTGAATAAAGAATAGATTGAGAAGCCCAACAAGCCCATCGAGGGACTAGATAAGTCTTATGACAAGATTGTTTTGAGAAAATAAGAATCTGCTTTAGCATTTTAGATGTGAAGTTGCAGATATATTTTTATTATTGTTATTTTGTAAAGTGACAGAAAATCTCTTAACCGAGTGGACCTAACAGTCTTATCTGTAAATCCTCTAGGAAGGTAACATTCTAAATGAGTGTTTGAAATCCTTTGACAAGGTCACTTCTAACAAAGTCCAAGACTCTAACAAGTCTGAGGCAAATCCCTTAACTGGGTCACATCTAGCAATGTGTTTGTAATCTTTAACAAGATTTGCTTTTAACTGAGCATACTCTAGAAGGGTATATTTCTTAGTGGGTCCGAAATCCCACATTGGGTTTTCCCTATTTGGGTTTCCATGTTACATCTAGTGTTATATATGTTGTGATGATTATCTGTTCATGAGTTTGAATGTTTTACAGTTTTGGTTATATATTCAGAAGTATATGCTACCGAGGTTGAATCTTTTGAATATATTGAAGATTAAGTTTGTATGATTCACACCCCCTCTCATCTTGTTTACTATTAGCATCAGAGCTTTACAAATGTAAACTAGTGATTTGTTAGATCTTGTTTGTAGATTCCAAATATATATTTTTTCAATTTTTTAAAAATAAAGTTTAATTAATTTTTCCATCTCCCTCAAAACATATTTTTTTACAACAAACAACATTTTTTAAGAGTGACGTGCATCCCCAAACACATAAATTTTTTTCTATAAATGATCAAAACGTACCCACTTTTTGGTACATCCTGACTATTGCTCAAATTGTACATTTTTTAGAAATTATAATGATTTAAGCTTTAAGAGGTCCCATTAGAAGTAAGTAATTAAAGAGAGTTAGATCAAAGGCTCTTAGATTAAAATTTCTTGGATAAAACCTCTCTACTTCTGAATGATACTTGCAATGGAGTCTCCTTTGCATCTATCAAATGCTAATAAAAAACTAATTTTACATTAACTTTTGGGGGGTCAAATTCATTTAGTTTTTTTTTTTTAAGTATTTAGTCCTTATTATAAGCTTTTCAAATAGTATAATTTATAATATATTTAATTTCAGTAACATTATTTTATTTTATTTAGTATGAATGTATGTTTTTCACCAAACATGAACTTATCTGTTCAATGTATTGGGAAAAATAGTAAACTATTCCAAAAAATTATGAAAAATATCTATGCACTAGTTATTGATGTCTTCTTTCTAACAAAAAAAAATTAAATTGAATTTTGATATATATATAGAAAAGTTATGTGTTCAAATGTTCACCTATATCTAAATTATAATTAGTCAGACTTCAAAACTTAATAAAATGAAAAATATTCAACATATCAATATCAAACCAACTACATGCCCTGGGTATTGATGTTACATACCAAAATTTAGAAGAATTAAGTTTTTATCATTTATGGAAAAAAGTAAAACATATAGATGTTATAACAAAAGATTTAATAGAATATTGGAGAGAAGAAATGTTAAGGTGGATTAACAAAGCAGTAATCGGATCAGAACATACAACTGTGGACTAGAAGATGAATTTATTAGACCTGAACTGGTAATGCAAGAAGTTACTCAGAGCATTGAATCAATGACTCCAGCAATATCAGAAAATTCAATAGTGATTGTTGAATAGCAGAAAGAGTCAATAAATAAAGAAAATTCAAAGAATCCCAGGTATGTGAAACTAAATCATTCTAAAGATCAGATCATTGGAGATAAAAGCAAAGGTGTGATGACTAGAAGAAGGCTAGCTACTGAAGAGGTATGTTTGATTTCTCAAATTGAACCGAAATCATTTATTGAATAAAGTAAAGATTAAAATTAGATGAAAGAAATGGAAGAAGAATTTAATTAGATAGAAAAGAATAAGACATGGGAATTAGTTCTCAGACCTAAATATAAGAATATTAATGGAACTAAATGGGTTTTTAGGAACAAATTGAATGAGGAAGGTCAAGTTGTAAGAAAGAAGGCTAGATTGGTTTGCAAAGGCTATTCCCAAGAAGAAGGAATTGATTATGGTGAGACTTATCCTTCAGTTGCAATAATTGAAGCCGTAAGTCTATTTTGTTGCCTATGCTGCACACAAAAACTACAAAGTATATCAGATGGATGTAGAATGCGCATTTCTGAATGGAGATCTTGAGGAGGATGTCTATATTGAGAAAAATATTGGATTTTATTTATCAGAAGACAACGACATGGTTTGCAGATTGAATAAAGCTTTATATGTACTAAAACAGGCCCCTAGAGCATGGTATGCTAGATTGGATAGATATCTTTCTAAGATCGGTTCAAGCAAAGGTAATTCTGATAGTAAATTATATTATAAAATTGAGCATGATAACATACTGATTATTGAAGTCTTTGTAGATGATATCATTTTTAGAGGAGAAGAAAGCCTATGCATGAAATTTGTGAATGATAGGAAAAATGAATTTGAAATGTCTATGATTGGTGAGATGAAATTTTTCTTAGGTTTGAAATTTACTTAGACTGATAAAGGTATTTTCATTTTTCAAACTAAGTATGTGAAGGAATTTCTTAAGAAATTTGGACTTGAGAATTCAAAACCTTTTGGTACTCCTATGATAACTGGTCGCAAATTGTCAAAGGATGATGAATCTCCTAAAGTGAATCCAAGTAGATACAAATCAATGATTGGTGGATTGTTGTACTTAACTTGGACTAGACCTGATATAAATAATTTTGTTTGTATTGCTTCTAGATTTTAGTCAAATCTTAGAGGAACTCATGATATTGCTGTCAAGAGGATATTCAGATATTTGAAGGTACAATAGACCTTGGGTTATGGTATCCAAAGAATAACGATTTCAGACTATGTGCCTATACAAACTCTGATTGGGAAAGAGATGTGGATGATAGGAAGAGCACCACTGATAGGGCATTCTTTCTTGGAAATGAGTTGGTTTTATGGCTTATTAATAAACAATCATGTACTTCATTATCTATTGCTGAAGTACAATATGTAGCTGCTGCAACCAATTGTAGTCGGATTTTATGGATGAAACAAATGTTGAAAGATATAAGGATAAGTTATGATGGTCCTATTTTTATTCACTGTAATAATACTGATGCTATTGATATGTTAAAGAATCTGATATTTCAATCCAAATCAAAACATATTTATATAAGGTATAATTTCTTGAAGGGAAAGGTTGAAGCAAAGAAAGTCATATTGGTTTATGTGCCTACTAAGGAGCAGATTGTAGATATTATAACAAAACCATTGCCTAAAAATACTTTTGAATATCTCAGAGATCAATTAGGGGCTACTAACCCTCTGGAAGAGACTTAGAGATGCACAAGAATGCATCAATCCGGCAAGGTTATCAGATATTTTCTTTGATCTGGGTTGATAAGATGATGCTACTACTCAAGGGGAGTAGTCACCTATTTGGTTGAGTATTTTTGGTTTGGTATGTGTCCTTTGTCAGTGATGTCAAAGGGGGATAGATGGTATTCATGTGAAAATAAATCATATCATTGGGAGAGATTGTTGGCATTCCTTGGCACTTGGATGTTTTTCACATTCAGTGTTACCATCAATGCCAAAGGGTGAGATTGTTAGCAATATGCTGGATTTGGTTAAGTGTTGTCATTGATTTCAACACTGTATCCCAGTTGGACCTATCCTAGTTTGCCATGGTGTTTATCTTGGTTTTGGATTCGATTCTAATCCGGTATGATTAGATCCTTGGATGCGGTTTTGGATTCTTATTCTGGATGGTTATATTCTTGTCATGTTTTGTTGGTTCATATTTTGGTTCTCTAGTAACTAATACTTATGTTCCCAGTTGGTATTTCCTGGTACCGGTTAGCTTTACTAGTAAGTGATATTTGATGTTTTGATCAGACGATTTTGGTCTGGCTTATGGAATTGGTTTCTATCATGCTGAAGGTGCTTCTTGATCATATTCTAAGTGTTTGGTGACTTTGTATTAGTTGGTGTGTTGTTATGGTGGTCCTATTTGGATCCGGTTAGAGTGTCTGTGTTACTTCACTGAGGGTTTGTACCGGTTGGTGAAACATGCTGGATTTTTGTCTTAACAGAGTTTTCGAAGGATATAATTGTTTGGATATTTGAATTAGGTCCATGCTATGTAATTTAAATCCTAATATTGGTTCGGTGATACCGTGTAATGTAATTTTTGTTATTATGGGTTTTTGGGTTTAGGGTTTAGCCAACCTTATCATAAGGTTGTTGATCAGTATTTATATGTGACTGATTCATGTAATTTTGATATGGATAAGAGGTGTGGGATCGATGGTTATATCTGCATTATTAGAGGAAGGTTTATGTTCCAACAAGTGATATAATTCAGAAGAAGGTTTTTGGTATTGTAGGGTAGGCATCTGTACTTAACCAGAACTATATCAAGCATTGGGAGATACTACTTTCATAATTATTTCTTTCCAGATTATAGTCCAATGTTTTGGAAGTCGGTGAGAGTTCCCTTTTGTGATTAGTAGTGAGCTCTAGGTGGTTGGCCAGATTGCAAGTGAAATCCCCATAGTAATTATTTCACATACTACTATAGAAGTATTATCTGATTATGGGTAGGGTTTCCCACTATGGTTTTTCCTCTTACCAGGTTTTTCACTTCAAAAATATTGGTTTTGTGTATACAATGTTTTCATGATTTATCCTTCATTGTGTTGGTTTATTTGTGCTCCAGTTTAAAGGTTTTTGATATGCAATAGTTCTGATTTCTGATAGTAAATTGATACACCCCCCCCCTTCTCAATTTACTCCCGACATCAGATCTGTCTAACACTATATAGTTACTTTTTCAATTCTCCATTCAAGAATGCATAATTCACATCCATTTGATAAACATTTAAATAATTATGCGCTACAAAAGCTAGAAACATTCTGATAGATTTCATTCTTACCACAGGAGCTCATAATCTTCCTCAAAATCTATTCCTTCTACTTGTGAGTAGCCTTTACATACAATTCTTGCCTTATTCCTTACTATGTGTCCATCTTCATCCAATTTTTTTTGAAATACCCATTTAGTTCCTATTACATACTTGTTAGCTGGTCTTGGGACAAGTTCCCAAGTCTTATTCTTCTCAATTTGTTCTAGTTCTTCCTCCATAACTTTCATCCAATGTTTATCACCATGAGCATCTCTTATTGTTCCCATCTCTATCTCTAAAATTAATCATAGGTTCACCTATCCTTGAATAGCTTTACTTCTTGTGATAACACCAATATTCTTGTCTCTTATAATTTGTTTCTCTAAACGATTCTTTTGCACATACCTAAGAGTCGTAGGAGCAATTTATAAATAATCTTCCTTATCATTTGAAACTTGTATTTCTTTTTTCTTTTCTTCTTATGGTTTATTGATAGACTCGTAAGATTCATATCCCATCTCTACAACGGTATTCTTTGAAGTGTCTTCATCAACCTTCATATTTGTTCTTTCAATAGCTCTTATGAGTCTTCTATTATAACACATGTAAGATTTTCTTTTAGTAGAATAGCCGAGGAATATACCTTCATTAGTTCTTGTGTCAAAATTTCTCAAATTTTCTTTGTCACTTTTGATAAAATATTTACATCTAAATACTCTTGAATAATTCATAGATGGATTCCTTCCACACCAAAGTAGATAAGATGTCTTCTCATGATTTCTTCTAATTTGCACTATGTTAAGTGTCTATATAGCAATATGTATTTCTTCTTTCTAGTATACTTTTGTTAGACTTTCTTCATTCATCATTCTTCCACCAGCCTCTTGAATTATTCTATTCATCCTTTCAACTACACCATTTTGTTATGGCATCCTAGGAGAAAACAAATGTATTCTTATCCCATGATTATCATAAAAAATATTGAATTTATCAGAAGTAAACTCTCCACATTTGTCAGACCTCAACATTTGATTCTTTTATATAGCCTTGAATTTATTGAACTTTTCTAAAGCTTCAAATTTTTCTTTAAGGAAGTGACCCTAGTCATTCTAGAGAAATCACCAATTAAGAGATTGAAATACCTTTCACCTTGTTGAATTCTTTTTTTGGTTCGATCACAAAGATCAATGTGCACTAATTCTAATAGTCTAGTAGAAGATTGTTGCTTAACTTTAAAAATTCTCATTGTTTGTTTTCCAACTTGACATTCTTTATACATAACATTAGCAGGCTTTTTAAATTTTTGAAAATCTCTCACAACTTTAATTGAATATTTAATCCTTCCCAAATTATCAAAATTAATGTGACACATCCTTTGATTCCATAACCAACTCTCATTATTCTGCGTCATTAGGTAATATTTGTCAACTGTTGTTTTTCCTATTGCAATCATAGTTATGGACCTTTTTCTAATATCACACCCATCATCCTAAGAAATAGGATTATATCCAATCTTGCACATTTTACCAACACTCAAAAAATTATGGTTTAAGCCTTTAACATATAAAATATTGTTAATATTATATATGCTATCAAAACTAATAAAACCAATTTTAACTATTCTAGCCATCTGATCATCTCCAAATCTAACAACACCTCCATCAAAATTTTCAAGATTTACAAACTTACTCTTTTCACCAGTCATATGATTTGAAAACCCACTATCAATAATGTATTCATCAATGCCTCTTCTAGCCTAAAAAAAAAATACAACAATAGCATCAGTTTTAGTAGCATCTTCAAAAGATTTCTCCTTCATAATTTTTCTAGGGTTAGCGAAACAAGATTCTTCCATTAATGCCAAGAAGGAACATTCACTGTCTTCTTCACAATTAAATTCATCATCATAAATATTTGTATCTTCTCTAACATAATAAGCTTTCCTATTGAACTTTATTTTGAATTCCTTATTCTTTTGATTCAGAATTCTATCAAGACATCTAGAAGCATAGTGAGCTATTTTTCTATAGCTAAAACATTTAAATGTCAATTTACCTTTATACTTTTCAATTCCTTTCTTCATCCTTATCACAAATTTTGCCTCAATCTCATCAAATCTTTCTTCATCGGATTCCTCATCTTTCACTTATTAAGTAGCCTTAAATAAAGTTTATGTTCTTACAATAGTAGTACCAAATTCTCTCATCACAAAAGCCAATAATGAGCCATACAATTATTCTCTAATTTAATTATTTCTTATTCTATGATTCTTCTATCACTAAAACCTTAGAGCTATAGGGTTTATTAAGAGTTCTAAGTACCTTTTCTAATACTTCATCTTTTAGCAAGTTACCTCCAAGACCTTTGAGCTCACTTACAATATCATCTATCTTCTCTAGGTTGTTAGTTATATTGTCTTCTTCATGCATCTATAAACATTCATATTTAGTTTTACCATTATACAACTTAGCTTGTTTGATTGTATCATCTCCTTCACAAGTATTTCTAATTTAACCCAAACTTTATAAGAAAATTTCAAACATACAAATTTTTTTAATTTAGTATTAGAAAGAGCACTAAAAATAGAAAACCTTGCCTTCTCATTGTCTTCAAATTCCTTTATCTCATCCAGAGTGTTCACCCCATTGTGCGGTTTAGTGCACTTTTATGTAACAGACTTTTAAACTTCATAGCCACGAGAAATTAGGTAACCTTACATCTTCACTTTCTAGAAAACATAGTTAGATCCATCAAACATAGGGATTGTTAGTTTGTGCACTATCATAATCTCGTCAAGTGGTTAAGCTCTTCTCCAAGGAATCAAGTCTCTGATACCAATTGTTGAATATTCTAATGCACAAGACAACTGAGAGGGGGGGAGGTGAATTAGTTGTACAAAAAAATCTTAAAACTTTTCTTTAAATAATATCCTTAGCAACTCAACTTTATCACTTAATCCACAAAAAGATATGAGCATGAAAGAACATGAAAATAAAAACATACCATATGCAATGAAACACCAAATTTTATGTGGAAAACCTTGTTAGGGGAAAACTCATAGAGAATGATGTTCTCATTATATGAACACTTGTTATGGGTGACACTGGCTAAGGTGATTTTCATAAAGAAAGGCTTACTATTAGGGGCTCACTGCCCAAAGGAAAGAAAGAAACACTCACTATCGGAGGGCTCACTGCCCAAATTAAGAAGAATAAAAGAGAAAGAATGCACCACCGATGCACCCTTAAAATTGTAAGATCTATAGATACCTTCACTACTTTTGTTAGCTAACACATGAAAGTCCACACTGCTCAACATTTTTCAACAACTCAAACAACACTAATCAACTAATCAAGGAGATAGGTCCTCTTTCACACACATTCATCACATTTAACTCTCTTTCATGAAACAAACTCATTCTCTCTTCCACATATGCACAAACACAATCCTCAAAATATTATCCTTTATTTATATCATACTTACATCTATAAATTCTCCGAAGGTTGACTAACCATCTTAACTGAACAAAATTCACATTATGTCGACCAAACATACAGTAAACACCATCAAACATTGAAATCATGGTTTTTAAACCTAAAAGCATAAGCTAGATAAACAAAATGAAGCTATGGACATTATCATCTTAGCTCCAAAAACCACAACACCAGAAACCATAACGCGGAGAAATGCAGAGCATGCATTTCACACATAAACACTATCAAACACTGTCACACATACTAGTGAATGCAACTTATTTAGCACTACAAACCAAAGCACCAAATTCTTAATATAACACCTCTAAACACTACTTAACAACATAGCCAAACTGCATGAATAGATATGCAATATAAAATATATGTGGAGAAAATCTACCAACACAATTTCACATGAAGCTCAATATCAATGATAACAATTAGTCACTTATGACAAGAAAATCATGTTGGCATCAATGGCAACACATCAACAACTCATTCTAATAAAACTTGCAACATTTTCTTGTACAAATCTCATCCATAGAGGTTAGGAAAACACTATTTTATGAAATATATCAAAACAAAGCATCAAGCGTACTATGTGGGTTACTAGTTTAAAGACAAATATTTTGAGGGGAAAAGGGAGGACAAAGAAGAAACGGGTAAAAATTCACCAATATATAGTTGTAGTATTATGTTTTTTCAAATTTTTCATTTTTTCAACTATCCTATGTTGTATATTTTCAATGATGTAGTATGTATAGTCTGATATTAGGGATTTTTTAGATGGTTTTTGGTTTTGTATAGGTTTTTTAGGTTGCTTGTTTTAGCCTCTATTAAAGATTGTTTTTACAACTGCTTTGATATCTTATTAGTTGTAATTATCTTTAAAATATACCTACTTTTACTATACTAATATATAGTTCAAGCTATATGACTTTTAAATAGAAAAAAAAGACTTATAGTTACCTCCCAAAGCCAAGTATGAATGTATTGATTTAAATCTTATAGATACTAAAGACTGTAAATAGTTTAAATTAAAATAAGTTCCATCATCTTTGCATAGAAGTTCAAGAAATAAATATCTTCAAGATTTATTTGATAACAATAAAAGATAAATTTCTACCAAATAAAGGTTAAGTGTTAGTTTTTAATTATCCTACTATATAAAAGAAATAATTCAGTAAAATTAAATGTGTGATTATTTTCGAAGTGTATCTTCATCAATGTGAATATTGATAAGGGATAAAGAAGTTCAATAATAATAAATTATGATGGAACTAACACTTTAATCCAGAATACTTTTAAAGATTATTGATAGTGGAAACATAAAATATCTTGTTTGTAAACCCATTTTAACATGTTGGAAAAGCTCATTGCTTTATCTATATTAGGAATTGAATTTGCCAAATCAATTACAAAAAAGTGAGATTGATGCGATGCATCATGTTGGATCAATACATTTACAACAATATCCAATCAATAAATCATCTCCATAATGTGTCATGCTGATCTGGAATAGATAACACATACCGGTCCATAACCTAGACCAATTTGTCAGTAACAACAAATATGTCAACCCGATTAGATCAATAACCAAAACACTAAAACCAAGTATCCAAACCATGTATTTGAAATAATCAACTGATCTCTAGTTGATAACAAATCATCATCTATGTCAGTAAGCCATATAACATGCTGGTGAGCATATTCCAGTGACCATGCATAAGTCACTAACCTTGCCGGTGAATATAATATGTCGGTTCAACATAACCATAGATCTCCAGAAGGATAAGTGTTGACATCAATGACAAAACTAATGTAACACATCCATAATACAAATAATCCCCCCTTTGGCATTGATGACAACACTAGATGGAAAAAACATCTAAGTGCAAAAACAGAATGCCAAAAACCAAAAACCAACAATCTCCAAAATAGATCAATACCAAAAATCAAAACCAAAATGCAAAGAGTATATATCTCTCACTCAATGAATAATCTCTCCAAAAGAATAGTGTTTTTCCATAGCTATCTCTCCCCCTTTGACATAAAGTTCCAAAGAAATTAAGAATAAATACCAGAACATACAACCAACTACTCCCCCCGAGAAGTAGATCTCCTCCATCAAAGTTGAGAAAAATATTTCTCTATTAGTTCTAGTCTGTTTGATGCCAATATTCAATCATCTAAGTCTCTATCGGTGAGGTATTACCCCAAGCTTATCTCTGAGATATTCAAAGGTTTCATTAGGCAAAGGCTTTGTAAAGATATCTGCAATCTTCCCTTTAGTATTCACTTAAACAAATCTTACTTCTTTTGCTTCAACATTCTCTTTCAGAAAGTTATATTTGATAGAAACATGCTTAGTCTTAGAGTGAAATACCGGATTCTTTGATATATCAATTGTTGCTGAATTATC
Source organism: Cryptomeria japonica (assembly GCF_030272615.1). Lineage (NCBI taxonomy): Eukaryota > Viridiplantae > Streptophyta > Pinopsida > Cupressales > Cupressaceae > Cryptomeria > Cryptomeria japonica. The sequence goes on along the minus strand of NC_081405.1, from coordinate 317,368,068 downwards.
ACAATAAATGATTATAGGTTATTTGCATTTTACCTTTATGTCCTTCAACATTTTCTTAATACATAATACCTAAGTACAATTAGTTGTTGTTGCAACATATTCTGATTCTGTTGTTGATAATGATGTACAACTCTACTTCTTGCTTATCCATGAAATCAATCTACTACCAAGAAAGAATGCTCCGCCAGTGGCACTCTTTCTGTCATCTACATCTCCTGCCCTATTTGTATTGGTGTATGCACATAAATCATAATTTTCATCTTTAGGGTACCATAAATCAAGATTTGTTGTGCCTTGTAGATACCAAAAAATACTTTTTACTACTGATACATGATTTTCTTTAGGATTACTCTGAAATCTTGAAACAATACATATTGCATTCATTATATCAAGTCTTGTTTGTGTCAAATACAGTAAACCTCAAATCATAGATTTGTATCTTTTTGGATTAACAAGAGCTGAATCATCCTTCAATGACAATTTATTAGTTGTAGACATAGGAGTACTTACTGGTTTAGAGTTTTCCATACCAAATTTCTTCAATATTTCCTTCAAGTATTTTTTTTGAAATATGAATATACCTCTATCTATTTGTGAAATCTGCAATCCTTAAAAGAATTCTATCTCCCCAATCATAGACATTTCAAATTCTTCCTGCATCTTGTTAGCAAATTCCTTACACAATCCATCTTCTCCTCCAAAAATGATATCATCAACAAAAACTTCAATAACCAAGATGTCATCATCAGTCACTTTGAAATATAAGTTGTTGTCAGCATTACCTTCAGTGTAACCAAGCTTCAAAATATTTTTGTCCAATCTAGCATACCAAGCTCTAGGAGCTTGCTTCAATCCATACAAAGCTTTCCTTAATCTGCAAACCATATCTTTATCATTTGTCATTGAAAATCCATCAGGTTGTTCAATGTAAACTTCCTCTTCAAGATCACCATTCAGAAATACATATTTTACATCCATCTGATATACTTCATAGTTCTTATGAGTTGTAAATGTAAGAAATAATCTAACTGCCTCAATTATAGCTACCAGTGCAAAGGTTTCATTATAATCAATTCCCTCCTTCTATGAATAACCATTACAAACTAATCTTGCTTTGTTTCTAATTACCTAATCATCTTCATTAATTTTATTTTTGAATACCCATTTAGATCCAATTATATTTTTGTCTTTAGGTCGGGGAACTAATGTCCATGTATTGTTCTTTTCAATTTGTTTTGATTCATCTTCCATTGCTTTTATCCAATGTTCATCTTGACATGCTTCAATAACAGATGCTGGTTCAATTTGAGAAATTAAGCATACCTCTTCATTTGCTAGTCTTCCTCTTGTCATAACACCTTGATACTTATTTCCAATTATCTTATTTTCTGAGTGATTCAGTCTTACATACCTAGGTTTATTCACATGCTGCTATTCTTCAGTCACTATGTAATTCTCTGATGATGCCGGTGTGACTCGATCCACATTTTGTACTGGTGCATTATGTATTGGTTCATTTATGATTATCTCAATTGCCGGTTCAGAATCTATAGACCTTGAATTTCCTTTAAAGTGTTCATCTATCTTCACATTAGCACTCTCAATGATCTTCTCCAATCTTTTATTAAAACATCTATATGCCTTTCTCTTAGATGAATAACCAAGAAATACTCTTTCATCACTTCTAGGATCAAATTTACCAAGATACTCATCTCTCTGAATATAGCATTTACTTCCAAATATTATGAAGTATTTAAGAGTAGGAGTATTACCAAACCATAGTTCATAAGGGGTCTTACTGGTTTCGCCTTTTATGTGAACTTTGTTGATAGTGTAAACCATTGTATTCACTACTTCTCTTCACTATACATGACGTAGATTTGCTTCTAATATCATGCTTCTAGCTACTTCCAGAATAGTTATGTTCTTCATTTCCATAATTTCATTCTACTAAGGTGTCCGGGGGTGCGGATAGTTGTCTTTTGATTCCATTCACTTCACAGAATGTATTAAATTCCTTAGATGTAAATTCTCCTCCTTGATCAGATCTCAAAATTTTTATTTTCCTACCGGTTTCATTCGCTATCATTGCCTTGAATAATTTGAATTTTCCAAAGGCTTCTGATTTCTCCCTAAGAAAAGTAACCTAATACATTCTAGAATAATCATCAATAATTAGCATAAAATACCTATCTCCCTATAGACTACTTGTTCTTTCTCGACCACACAAGTCAGTATGAATTAAATCAAGAACATTATTGGATTTCTCAGAAATACTCTTAAAGGTTGTTCTAACTTGCTTTCCTATTTGACATTCCTTACATCCCAAATTATGAGGTTTCACAATCTTAGGTAAATCCCTCACTGCCTTAGTTGAACTGATATTTACAATGCAATCAAAATTTATATGACAGAGTCTCTTATGCCATAACCAACTTTCATCAATATGTGCAATCAAGCATGTCTTATCACTATTGTTCAAATGAAAGATATTACCTTTAGTCTGATTACCGGTTGCAATCTCCAATCCAGTTCTGTTTCTAAATTTTCATTTTCCATTCTTGAACTATAACTGAAATCCCTTTTCAACTAATTGACCAACACTCAAAATATTATGCTTCAAACTTTCAACATAATATACATTGTCAGTATTGTGTTTACCATCCAAGGATATAGTGCCTTTTCCTTTGATTAAATAAGATTTATCATTGCCAAATCTTACTAGACCTCCATTGTATTCCTGAAAAGATAAGAATTTACTTTTATCACCAGCCATATGATGTGAACATGCACTATCAATCATCCATTCATCTTTCTCTTCAATTTTAGTTGTTAGGGCCTTCTCTACGAGTGGAATAGTAGGTTCCGGTTGATCTTATTTTATTGCAACAAATACACATCCATTATCTATTGGTTCTTCATCAGAATCATATGGAACTCATTCATCAGCATAGTAACAAGATTTATCTCTTTTCTTCTTAAATCTGCATCTCTGATATTCAGGGGTAGGCTTATATGTTCTTTTAGCTTCCTCTCTCAATCTTGCATGTCTATCAGGACATCTAGATGCTATATGACCAACGTTATTACAATTAAAACATTTAAACGGTGGTTTACCTTCATACTTACTTCCAATTGGACCTTTAGGAATTTTCCTTACAAATAGTGCTTCAAGTTCTTCTAGTTCTTCATTTTCCCTTCTGATATCTTCAAGTTCTTTTCATACAGTGTTTTCCAATCAGATTTGTGTGATGATGATGATGATGATGATGATGATGATGATGATGATGATGATGATGATGATGTTGCAGATGATGATGCCTTGAAGTCTAAATTCATCTTAATTGTAGCAACAAGACCAAATTCCTCAAGCTCAAATGTTGAAAGTTTTCCAACCAAGGTGTCTCTAGATACTGATGTATTAGGCATTGTTCTCAACTCATTAATAGTAGTTACTTTCATTTTGTATGCTGGTGTCAAAGCTCTTCAAACTTTAAAAACAATTTCATCTTCACTTAAGGATGCTCCACAACATTGTATTCCTAAAAAAATTTCATTAACTCTTTCCATAAAAGAAAAAATTCTTTCATCTTCTTCCATTTTCAAATTTTCATACCTGACCCAGTAACATTCTAGTTTTGTAATTTAGACAATGGTATCTCTTTCATTCAATGTCTCCAATTTATCCCAAATAGCTTTAACACTAGATCAGTCTGATAATCCCTTAATTTGTTGATCTGATAATGTGCTCAAAAGTGCTTCTCATGCTTTGCAATAATTCTCCTGATCCTTGCCAAATGTCGGTGGATTAGGTTGATTCTAAGTAGGACCAACATAGCCATTCTTTGTAACTTCCCATATGTCTCTTCCAATGCAATTCAAATGTGTCTTCATTCTAATCTTCCATATACCATAGTTAGTTCCATCAAGTTTCAGACTATTCTTCCTAAAAATGTTAGTTACCATAGGATCTCCTCAAGCTATTAGACTTCTGCAAAAAGAGGACTTATCTCTGATACCAATGGTTAGGAACTGGAAGGACAGTTGAGAGAGGGGGGGGGTGAATCAGTTGTCAATGAATTTCAACCCAATTATAACTTAATCAAACTTAATACTTAATACCGGTAAACCAAACTTAATGTTAGTTAATAGATTAGCAGTTAATATTAATACCAATGAAACTTAATGCATAAAACAAAAAGAGAAACAACATCCACAACACATAACATAGAGATTTTGACGTGGAAACCCTGTAAGAGGAAAAATCACAGTGGGAAACCTTACCCACAATCAGATGATACTACTACAGATAGTATGTGTATACAAATAGGGTCTGCACATGCAGAAAGGCCAACCTCCTAGAGAAAAATGGTCAAATGGGAGTCACAATTACTACACTAGGACTGTTAAATCCTAGAATAATGTACTGCTCAAAATAGCATCTCCATTGCTGGATTTAGTAGCGATTAATCTCTAATAAACACCTTGAAATCTTCCTTGAACCTTCTCTATGGTCTTCTCATAAGATCTTCACTATTCTCACATACCATGTTACAATACTATACCATAACCATATCATATCTGTCATCTCACAAATGAGATCTTACATATACACCAAACCTAAGGCCAAATATGTAGGTCGACTCACTAAGAAAGTTATAATTAAATCAATTATAAATAAGTCTTGATGTGATGCGTCATGTCGGCTCAATACATTTACAAGAATATCCAATCAATAAATCATCTCCATAATATGTCGTGTTGATCTGAAATAGATAACGCATACCGGTCCATAACCTAGACCAATTTGTCGGTAACAACAAATACGTCAACCTGATTATATCAATAACCAAAACACTAAAATCAAGTATCCAAACCATGTCTTTGACATAATCAAGTGATCTCCAGATGATAACAAATCATCATCTATGTCGTTGAACCTTATAACCTATCGATGAGCATATATTGGTTACTGTGCATAAGTCACTAACCTTGCCGGTTCAACATAACCATAGATCTCCAGAAGGATAAGTGTTGACATCAATGAAAAAAATAATGTAACACATCCATAATACCAATAGGAATGGGCATAAATTCACCAGTATATACTTGTAGTACTGTGTTTTTTGGATTTTTTCATTTTCTCAACTATCCTATGATGCATATTTTCAATGATGTAGTATGTATAGGTTGATATTAGGGGTTTTTTAGTTGGCTTTTTGTTTTGTATAGGTTTTTTAGGTTGGTGGTTTTAGCCTCTATTAAAGATTATTTTTCCAACTTCTTTGATATCTTAGTGCTTGTAATTATCTCTAAAACATACCTACTTTTATTATACTAATATATATTTCCAAGTATATGACTTTTAAATTGAAAAAAAAGACTTATAGTTACCTCCCAGAGCCAAGTATGAATGTATTAATTTGAATCTTATAGATACTAAAGACTGTAAATAGTTTAAATTACACTAAGTTCCATCATCTTTGCATACAAGTTCAAGAAATAAATCTCTTCAAGATTTATTTGATAACAATAGAAGATAAATTTCTACCAAATAAAGGTTAAGTGTTAGTTTTTAATTTATTCTACTATATAAAAGAAACAATTTAGTAAAATTAAATTTGTGATTATTTTTGAAGTCTATCTTCATCAATGTGAATGTGAATATTGATCAAGGATAAAGAAGTTTGATAATAATAAATTATGATGGAACTAACTCTTTAATCCACAATACTTTTAAAGATTATTCATAGTGGAAACCTAAAATATCTTGTTTGTAAACCCATTTCAACATGTTGGAAAATCTCATTGCTTTATCTATATTAGGAATTGCATTTGCTAGTTTAATAAAAATAAATTGTGGTGCTTCAAAATTTAATCAAGTTTTCTTCTAACTATATTTTTCTAATATTAATTACAAGAGTTCAAATTGAGTCATCATAGATGAAAAAGTACAATCAAGTCATTTTCATAGTCATTATATGACTTGAACATGCTAAGAAACTTATGAGTTTAAATTAATAGAAGTTTTGATAGATACATTCATGAATTTGCAAATAATTGAGAACCAAATTTATGATACTAATCTAAACACTTCCGTAGAATACATTAAAGATGAATAAGCCATAAACAAAATATATGTTGATAGGTGAATGCACATACAACTATTTTATTTATTTATATCATAATTATGTTGCAAGGACTATAAATAAATACTATCTTTTCAAAAACATAAACAAGGGTGTGGGTCATTAAGAAAGCTAAACCCACTACATAAATAAGCTTGATAATTTAGAATAAATCATATAAAAATTCAATTTTTGGGCAAACTTTAAAGAAAAATCCCTATCATAAATAGATGAAAGAGAAAAACATAAGCACCATGTAAAATAAGTTTGAGAATCTTTCCATTAAAATGGACATTTTCATGATTTTTTTGTTAAAATAGATTGTTCTTAAAATGTAAACTCATATTGTTGAAATAATTGACCAATGAATGTATTGAGAATGTACAATTTCAAACATTGAAATGTTTGTGTCCTTTTTTACACTACCTTTAATTCTCATAAACATTATGGATTATATAGATTGGCAAGAGATTCTAATATCTATTATATCTAAGACTTAAGTGACAATAGTCCTTATGTTTTGTGCATGTCGGTGTTGAGGAAAACATATCCACTAAAATATCCAAGAGGGATCAATGAAATGTGGCTTGACGAAGTAGAATTCTAAATTTATATTAAATTTGAGAACTCTATCCAAGACATTGATTGGTTTAATATCATACGCACAATAGTAAGATAGGCAACCAATGTAGAAGATCATTTCAATGATTAATTGATACTTTCATGATTTTCAAATAGTTTCCCATGAATTTTAGTTATACAATAGCTTACTTTATTTCACAAAAGAAATATCTAAAGAAATAATTAATATGAAAGGAACAGCATACCTCTCTATACTTGAATCATAAGACAATGGCTATTTAATTGAATACTTATTAAGTGAACAAATTTTTTAACCTAATTAATAATAGTCTAAAACAGTTGCTATGAATATATAATTGATTTGATTTGTATTTCATGTATTTTTACATGATAAAACATTGGTATTTCATATATTTTATATGATAATGCATTAACTGAATGTAAATAAATGGCTATAACTAATCTGGCTCCAAAAATATCATGATTTCTGTATAACACGAGGGTAAATAAAGAATTACAGATCTTGACCATGTTAGACAGAACTAGCTACCTCTTTTATTTTTGGGTTACATGTATAACATGAAGGTTTGTCAGCGTTTTGAAACCAGATTAGCCACCTCCCAAATAAACACCTATAAACATAATTATATAAAATTATATTATATATCCATCCTTACTAGATACACATTTGATTATCAATGTTTTTAAATTTCAATTCCTTCATAATTATTACCAAACGTGCATTCAATCCAGCATAGGAACATAACTATTATGACATTATTACTTATAGACATTACCGCCAATTGCAGCTAAAATAATCGCGTCAATCCTCACTATCACCGATCTTCTTCTTCTTTGGACATCACTAAGCCAAGAAAACGTCTGAATTGATGATATTTTTGCGTGCTAGTTATAAAATTTTAACAGAGCTGGATTTTAGCAAAGCCAAAGGTGTTTACAGCCTGCTTGTGCAGAAACAGTCGAAGCCAAGGCGTTAATCCACATTAATGACGTCAATCCTCATTGTTCATAACATTACAATGAATTGAAAACATTTGAACAGATGGAGCGATCCTAATTAATGATGTTATTTTTGTCTGTTAATTATAAAGCTTTAAACGGCTGTGGCGTGTAACATTATTACAAAGCCATTAGCGTTGAAACAGTCCAAGCCCTACTAAAACCTCCCTTATACACATTATCTAATCTTCCTAAAATCTCCCCTTTTTCCCAAGAATTATAATATTTCGAGGACCATTAAAATATAACTACTCAAAGTCACCAACGACAGGAATTATAGACGAGAGCTGATGTGTGCACACCATCTTTAGCGAATGCAAAGGTTTCTCGAGACCTATAAATACCACACATGATGCACACAATTCGCAAATCAGAGCAACAAGATCTGAGGCATGGCGAGTTATACAAGGATTTTAGTGTTAATGATGGCCACGCTGATAATCGTTGGAGAGATGCGATTTGGGTCAGCACAGAATTGTGGGTGCGGTGCAGGAGAGTGCTGCAGCAAATATGGGTACTGTGGAACCACTCCAGATTACTGCGGAGAAGGTTGCAAGGAAGGCCCATGTAATGCTAAATCTCCGCCTTCGCCTGCTGCCCCTGCTCCCTCTGGATCTGTAGAAGATTGTGACCACGGCAGCAAATGTATACTTGTGTAAAAGATTGCATGTCGTCCCCGGTCCCAACCTCACTTGTTAGAATTCCAAAAGCTTCGCATAAATAAATAAGTAAATAAAGGGTGTGAGCACAATAAGCACACCAAGAAGCTCGTTCATATGTACGCAATCACGTTAATATTATCACAGTTAATATATGTCATTGAAAGTTAATATCTCTCTATCCTAATGTCTCGTCTAATTACATATAGGTATTTCTATCATTTTGACTTTCATATTTTAGAATAAAAAGTATGTTACTATTGCTATCTTATGTGCTTTCAATGCATTACCATTTTATATACTCTATATAGTTATAATTATTACATGGTGCACGCATAACATTGAATTATTTTACATATATGCTTACATTTACATTTCATGTACTATTTTTCTCTCTCTTCTAATTCCTCACATGTTATGGATGAAACTTATAAAGGGGGTATATCCAATCACTAAATTACTTATTTATTGATCTTGCAAGCATAAGTTTCTACGTATATAACCATCATCATGTCTAGATAAATTTTGGCTGCATAACATGATAATCCTTGAAATACCATGTCATCCTTTGGCCAATGCACTAGTTGTGGATTACAACACCTATTTTCAAATGATCATTAATAGAAAATTCAACTCGCAAGTGTCTTTATCTTAACTGGTATGAAAAAATCTACTTATTATGTATCTTTGTTTATTTTGTAGTTTCTAATATAGTGGGGTCCATTATTTATGTTGAACTTGGTATCCTTTTTTGAATGAATACCTAATTTACATACATGTTTTTGAGTGTACATAATTTAGTTTGAAATACATGTTAGTGGTAGGATTCACATACACCTCAAAGTGGGCAAAAAAAAAAATTGTGAAATTTGCATACCCATGCTAATTACCATGAAGTTTTACACCTATCATTTTGAAGTAATGAATTTATAAAATTAGATATTAAAAAATGAAACACTTATGTGCAAAGTTATGTTGATCCTCCAATTCTCCATGCCTCTCCAATTACACTCATTTCCGTACATTTGGCCATCTATTTTTCATTTCCAAACATGTATCCCATACATATTGCATGCATCCCTTGAATCCCTTTCGCCACAAGGAATTTCTAGTAATAAATATTGCATTGCTAAAAAAATTCATAGAATACAAAAAATTCTTTGCATGGATTTACAATTAGCTCAAAGAAGTATAGATACAAATTTTCATTCACCAAATTCCTTTAATGCCTAGGGCACAACCAGTAAGTAAAATAACTTATAGCGTGAATCAAAACTATGTGTCAAAAGTTTAGGAAGAATCAAAGAAAAAGTTAGAAATAGAAATTATTTGGAATCTTGAAAGAAGTGATTAGGTGTCACACGTAATCATTGCATTCAAGAAAGAATATGAGAAAATTGAAATTCAGTTGAACTTTCAAAGCTTAAATTGATGGATAGATTCACTAGTTACAACCAAATAAACATTATTGAAGAAGAAAAGCTAAATGGTATCTTCATACTAGAAGCTGGAGTATATGCATATAAAAATATTTACGTGCATGTTAAAATAGAAAGGGCTCTAAGCTCATAATACAATTGTGGGCCCATTTAAGATTTTAGAATGCATAGGTATAGTATCCTATCCTCTAGCTTTATCACCTACCTTATCAAGCATCCATAATTTGTTTGATATTTTGCATTGAGATTATATGTTAATGATACATGTGTAATGGTTGGGGAAATTAGGGTTTGACCAGATAAGATAATAAAGTCACTAATCTTATAAAAGGGAACACCACATTAAAAAGGGGGATGAATTCAATAGATCTACCTACAATTCAATTAGGAAAAAGGCTAAAATATTCATTAGATTCACTTGTAATGTTTGTCTCCCCTTTTGAGTTAGGGTAAATTAATGGACAATTAAAGTAAAATAGTAATAATAGTCTTCTAGAGATATGATATAGAGTCATGGATAGGGATCTATGTAGAAGGATACAATTAGAACCTATTCCTAGAAGTTTAGGTTAAATTGTCAACACTAGGATGTTAGGTTGCCTTAGTCCTATAACTCTAAGATAGGCAATTGATATTTTTTTTAGACCAAGGAGACATACTGGATTCACTATCAAAAGTTCAGGTATAATAATTAGGACTACGATAGTAGGTCTCCTTGGTCCTCCACTTTTCATTCTCTCAAAATCTAAACATATTGGTCATTACCAGCTCTATTAGAATATTTAACCATAGCTCTCGAATCAACTAGTTGCACATGAAAAGAAAGGAAAATAGATTTCAAATAGGGGTTTCCTTTGGTCAAATCCTAGTTTAGGAACTAATCTTTAATTGAGTAATGTAAGTACTAAAATAAATGTTAGGAAATATAAATCAGATCTACAATGGTTGATAGGAAGATTGATGATGAAATGCAGTTTGGATATGATAAAAAATCTTGGATGTAATAACATCACAACCACATGAACATGAATGACCTAATGAAACACACATGCTTCCATGAGGCTTTATGTGACTTTTTTTCATAATGCTTGAAGGATATGTTGGGATAAAATGGTACCTTTAATGCTTGAGAATGATCGATGACAAATGCTTGAATGTGCAAATGCTATGGATGAGTTTTAGATATAAGATGAATTAATATAGTGTTCCCTATGGAAATTACTAATTAGGCTGACCTCCAACAGTCAAGTCTACCCATGAGGACTAAAATCCATTCGAGAGGGAGAGATCCTAACGGGATTTTGAATTGGGTCTTGTTTAAGGTGTACTAGCATGGTGGGGTGCCCAGGTTTGGACCAGGGTGTCACCAAGCCCTGGTCCTCCAAAAATATGACTAACAAATTAGCAAGGGGGAGGAAAACTCCAAATGGAGGCTGCTCAATGGTGTCAATAGGTTACATTAGAGTTGGAGAAAAAATATGGCCAAAATAGGCCTAGGGGGAATGAAAATAGGACACACTAAAGTTCGAGCACAAATATTAGGTGTGAATCATACTGATTACAATTTATGCTATATTTAGCCCCCAAATTAACAACAGTATGATCCTATGCAAATACTTATTAAAAAAATAGAAAGATGGAGAAGAGAGATAGGGAACTAGGAGTGATATCACAAGGAGATAAGATATGACTAATTTCAAGGAACCAAGCCCTCAATCTTATAATCTTAAATCAAATAATCATATGCAAGAACAAAAAAAACAAGAAAAATATAAAAATGGCAAATAAAGAGAAAACCAATACAAAAGACATATAAGGGGTTAGTACTTAAACAAAAAGCTCCAAGTTAGCTAGTTGAAGAGACCTTGATAATATAAAATGTCTCAACCACTAATCTCATTCTCAGAATGGTATTATAAGAATACAAGTGGTCACATGAAAAGAGCAAGAGAATTCATCCTATCATGAAGCATGATCCAACAAATAGAAAAGGTATGAGATCATGAGGAGGGAACAAGAGAGAACGTGCACACCACAACCCAACAAGTTATCTTATTTAGGTGATCCATGGAAATAAAACCAAGAGAGGACATGAAATCAACAGTCTAGCAAGTTGCGTTATGCTAAGTGTCCCATGACAACATGAATAGCAATGCAATAAAAAGTTGTGTTATGTTGTGTGATTCATGCAGATGTAGGACAAGATGTACTAGTGGAAATAGATTGATTGTTTTCTTGAGGAAAAAAATAGTAAAGAAGGAGGATTACTTAATGTAGAAGCATGTTTTGATGGGAATTATTTTCTAGGTCTTGTAAAATACACTTTAATAATCTTAACTTACAAGAATCCTCCATAGATGTTTGATAATTGGGATATCCTAGGCCTTTTGTAGTAAATTGTCTGGGAGGGTCTATAGGATCTTAATTCCTTGTTCAAGTTTTCCAAGTCATTTTCCTCTATAGCCTTGCTTTTAAATCATATCATATCCCACTTCAGAGAATTTTCTCAATTCTGAAGGAGAAGGGATTTAATTATATATCTCTTCAAAATTTGTGATGTAAGGACACATAAAAGGGTTAGAGAGAGAATTATATAAAGAAGGAATATCCTTTGTAGGCAAATTCCCCTTTCTATTATCATTATTCATGTCCTCTTTGGTTGATAAGGAAGAAGGGTATTTATCATCTAAGGATTCATCTTTTCTTAATGGTATGTGAGGAGAAATATCATGAATAAAATGTATAACATCATATTGCCTACAAATATGTTGATGATTAAGATAAGTTAAGGTGAATAAGGAGAATCTAGAGGGATTGATACACTAAATTTTTTACCTTGCCAACCTTGCACTAGAGTATGTGTATGAGAAGAAGATGGTGTCATGTTTCTCTACAATGTTGTTTCTCCATTATAGAGATTATTGATAGGAGTATTTACTTTTTCTTCATTCTCATGAGATACCCTAGGAGATGTACAAGTGGTAGCATTTTCAGTATCATCTATAGGATTGTCATTATCTACAAAATCATATATATGATCTATATATTCAATGCCTTTTTTTATTAATGTCATCATAGGACAACATACTGTCAGCCATATAATGGAATTGACTATGTGTTACACTGATCTTTTTTTATTGATGTCAATGCTTGTTGTTTTGGTTGGTTACTAGCTTCGGTAGGTGGATTGGATTGGAAGATAATCAATTGATTGCTACCAGTATGATATGTTTGTTGGAATATGTTTGTATGGATGGTTCATACACTTCTGAAGTATGTTTCAGTCAGTCTGTATTGACGATGATCGGATGATATCTTATGTTCTAGTAAGCTTGCTTTATTGATCTGGTAAGGGTTTCACTGATAGAGATTTAATGAAGATCCTTGATGTTATGCATAAGTGGTGCTGGTGTAGCTTCTAGAAGGGATTCAGGATGCTGATGGTCATCATGTTCATGCCTCAATTGATTGGTATCATTTCTTTGGTGTGTGTGGATCTAATTATGTATCGTGCTATCTAGGTTACGGACTGGTTTGCATGAAACATGTTGGTGGATTATTTGATGTGCTTCAGGGATGTTTTATTGATTGGATGATATTTGTTTGGCCTTAGACCGACATGTGTTATGCTTTTATTTCAGGATTATGTAATGGATCTATTGTATTATCATTTGTGTGGCCGACCTATTTAGTTAGGTCCTGGGTTGGTATAAATGTATGTAAGATTTCATTGTAGATTAAGAAGTATGATGGGCAAGGAGCGTATAATGTAATAATAATTTATGCAAAGGATTTGGTCAATAATAGGTGATAGAGTTGGGTTTATGTAAGAGGTTTAAGACCTCCGGTATTGAGCTTAACCAAAACTATAATCTATCATGTTTGATGCTACCACAAACAGTTCTTCTTTCTAGATTGTAGTCCAAAATCTTGAGGTGGTTGACATCTCTATAGTTAGTGAGACTCCACTGTGATTAGAAGTACGCTCTAGGTAGTGTGCCTTCGTGCATGTGCAGGCCCCTATTATAATCATATACTTGCTGCAAAAGTATCATCTGATTGTGGGTAGGGTTTCCCACCATGGTTTTTTCTCATTGAGGTTTTCCACATACAAATCATGGTGTTATGTGTTATGGTTGCATGGTATTGATTCTCTGATTTTCATTTCTTCTTTAATGCTTAATCATTTATATCGATATAAGGTTTTAAGTGCTTTAATTTACATAATCTATTAACAACTGGTTCACCACCCCTTCTTAGTTGTTCATCGATTATCCTAACAATTGGTATCAAAGCTTGGTCCTCTTTTTGCAGAAGCTTAACCACTTGTGGAAGATCCTATGGCAACTAATAATTCAACTCATCTTTTCTGAAAGGACAACCCTAGGCTTGTTGGAACAAACTATGGAGTATGGAAGATTTAGATGGAGACTCATCTAAGATGCATTGGAAAAGAAATTTGGGAAATAACTCATACTGGTTACACTATCTAGCCTTCTTGCACCGACAAAACTAGATAAGAACATTAAGAATGCTTGTAGAGATAGAGAAGCCCCCTTAATTGCCTTATTAGATCAGCAAATAATGTGACTATCAAACAAATCATCAACAAAAGCTATGTGGGACAAGTTGGAGAATATGAATGAAGGTGATGTTACTGTTAAGATTGCAAACTTTGAATGTTACTAAATAAGATATGAAAGCTTCAAGATAGAAGAAGATGAAAGAATTTCTGCATTCATGGAAAGGGTTAATGAAATTGTATTGGGAATTCAGTGTTCTGGTGGATCTCTGAGTGAGGAAGAGATTGTTTCAAAAGTGATAAGGGTTTTGCCACCAGCATATAAGATGAAGGTAACTGCAATTAATGAGCTAAGAAGCATGCCTAATTCTTTTAACAATAGAGATACTCTTGTTGGGAAGATATCTTCTATTGAGCTTGAATAATTTGGTCCTCCTAGAGATACAAAGGTTGATACTACATTTAAGGCATCTACATCATCAACCGACAAGGAATATTGGAAATTTTTGTATGCAAAGGAATTGGAAGAGATTAAGAAAGAAGATGAAGAAATTGAGAAACTTGAAGCCCTATTTGTTGACATATGGATGAATTGATTATGTGTTGCTTTGATGTTTTGTCATTGATGTCAACACTAGCTGTTATGTTTGGTTACTACAAGACCAATTTTGGTTACCG